>NC_056619.1:26118047-26125547 GCF_018340385.1 Cyprinus carpio
TTTTTCCCCCTGTCTATAGGTTTAGTGTTGGTTGTTTGAGTGTGCATAGTTTATAGAGTATGTTATAGTTAGTAAGACACTTATATTATATGTCTGCCTCCGGGAAACTTTTTTGTGTCAGTCTCTTCAGGAACTCGTGCTACATGTTGTGAAACAAACAGTTAAGAAGGTCTTGGAGCGGATTTTATTTTGGTATGCAGAGTGTAAGTGATTTTAAATCAAGCTATATTTACTTGAGAGAACCTTTTAGAAAATTATATTTGTTCATGCCAGCTGTTTCAATTTTGAAATTTTGTTTATTTCTCATTTCAATATAGCAATATCTGTTTGTGCTTGCACTTAAAATGCCAGCAATCAAAAAATAAACTTTGTACTCAAGATATGTTAGCGTCCTTGGCATTAATTATCGCTGTGTGTTCGTTTTATATCAGCACTTTTCTGCAGACTTGCAAGTCGTAGATTTTGACTGTTACAATACATTCTTTAAAATTTACACTGATGCATAGTGTATTAAATCTGTGAGATAGTTTTTGTGAGCCTTTTCTGCGATAACAGCTAGTTTAAGCATTGAAACAATTCAAGTGACTTCTTTAACTGTCAGCATATTTGTTGAAACAGTTTTAAATTTCAGTTTACTGTGTGCATGAAGAACAATTCATAGTGCTCTCTACACCAGTGTTGTGAAAGGAGAGAAGAGTTTACGAGAACTTGAACTTAATATTCGTCTGTCTGGACCACTTTTTTAAAATTGTTCATGTTCAAAAATTAAATTTGTGCTCTGAATGACTAATTTGCTGTTAAACTCCTCTGCATGAAATGTATAATACAGTTAAGACAGTTTGCAAGAATTTTTAACGTCCGTGTCATTAAAATGATCTCTGTGAGACGCTGCTGGAGTAAAGGAGATGTGAGTGAGTTGTCTGTGTTGCCAGATCCAGCTATTAAAAGCATTTTTGGACTTGTCTTTTTCACTCAATTGAACACTTTAGAACGAGTATAAAGTAGAAAGTTTTGGTTTAGGGTCAGCGATATCTTTATCTTATTTGCAAAAAATGTTAAATAATTTTGGTTTATTTTTAATTAGTTTTTTGTTTGTTTTAATAGCAATATCTGGCAACATTGGCAATGCCAGCACTTAAACTGACAGCCCATGGATGGGTTACTGCTTACAAGATACGACACCAAAAATATCATGACGTTATCCATCAGAAATGTTATCAGCACTGTCAAAATCAGCTATACAGCAATGGTAATTAATAAAAACTATAACTGTAATATGTATTGTTGCATGAACAATAAAAATGTATGGAATGACCCCATTTAGATGCTAAGGAAAAGTGTGTGTGTGTGTGTGTGTTTTTTTTTTTTTTTTTTTTTTTTGTGTGTGTGTGTGTGTGTGTGTTACCTGGTGAATGGTTGAATGAATCTGACGAGGCGTCGGACAGCGAGTGAAGAGACGCGGCTCGGCTTGCGCTGCGGGTGACTGGACCCTCACGGACCGGAGGCTAAACACAAAACATCTGATATTACAAACTAGTACACAAACTCTTAGAGAGGAGATCCACAGGATGTGTTCAGAACTGAGCCTCCATTAGAGAACACAACACACATCAGAAATAATTACACTCATAAAACACCATGAACTCCAGCTCGGGTTTCACGAGGAGAACTTGAGCACGGATTCTGCTCGTAAGTGAAATAACTCTAAAAGGAGAGTCTTTAGTAACTGCATTAACCTACAGACACATTCAGTCTTTACAAAGAAAATAAACTACGTATACGTGAAAAAAAGTGTAGAATAGCGGCAACACAAATGTGTTTGTTCATCAGGAATAATTTATAAAACATCAAATGCAGCCTTGTTGCGTAGAAGACTTCAGGAAGGAGTTAGAAGCAAGTGACGGACCCTGAACCGGACGAAGTCGGAGTAGGAGTCGTCGTAGGTCTTGTGATGCGCCTCCACCAGCGTGTTGATGATCTGCATCTGCTCCTCACTCAGACGAGGTTTCCGCGCCTCCCGCGCCGCCTCCTCCTCCTTCCTCTTCAGGATCAGATCCTTCTTCCTCTGCACCTCCTCGTCTGTCAGAATGACTGAGACACAGACAGAAGCAGTTACACTAATGATCTGAACACATGTGTTGTGGTTGCAACACTACCGAGTCCTCTGTGTTTTTAAAGTAGTGAAGCTTTTCCAGTAGCTGGGTTATTAACGTTAACTGAAACTAAAAAACAAAACATTTAGACTACTTAAAAATAACCCTAACTGGAATTAAATATTTTAAAAAGGCTAGTTATAAAATGTTTTATAATAGTGATTATTTCAGCTAGTTGCAAAAGCAATATTTCTTATTCAGTTTATGCAGAAGTAATAAATTAATAAATTAAAAAAACTATACAGGCATACAGGCAAACTACTAAAAATAAAAATGGAATTTGGAAAAAAGTATTAAAACTATATGGACATAAATAAAATGCAACAAAATTACTAAAATTAAAACAAAACAGAACATAAAAAATATAATATATAAATATAATTATATATAATAATACACTTGTATATTATATAAAATATAAATATAAAACCTAATTTAAAATATAGAATAAAATAAATAAATAAAAACTATATAAAACGACAAAATTAAAATTAAATAAAAATAAAAACAAAAACATACAAATATAAACAAATTAAAAATATTACTAAAAATTAATTAAATAAAACTATATAGATATTAAAAAACATGAAATGGCAAAAAAAAAAAAAAATTAATTAAATAAAAAAAAAAAAAAAACGCACAACAAAATTACTAAAGAATAGTAATGAAATGAAACGAGGTATACAAATAAAATTAAAATATTAATAAAAAAATTATAAAAACTACACAGATATAAGAAAAACTAACTAAAAAATTAACTAATTAAAATGAAAGTGGAAAATATTAAATAAAAACTAATTTAAAATATTCATATAAATTAATTAAAATATATATGTGCATATTTTAAAAATGACATTTTAAAAATGTAAAAATTAATAATTTTAATTAATTAAATTATATATTTTAAAAATTTTTGATCATATATATTTTATTTTAAATTACTAAAATTAATAAAAATGAACAAATGTTTTTTAAATGACAAAAACACAACAAAATGACTAAAATGTAACTAAAAACAACAAAACAACAAAACTAAAAGTAACTAAAAAGGAAAACATAAAAATAGAAACTAATTCAAAATATTAATAAACTACAATAGCACATTAATGACACTAAAAATAACACTGCCTTTGATGAGTTAATGTTTCCAAACAACCTTCTGTCAACACTGACGTTTTCTGTCCCAGAATGCCCTCTTTCATCCAGTGCGTTTCTTTTACATCAACACTGACTCACTAATTCCTTCTGAACATTTCACGCCTTACTGTAGCAAAACATTCAGTCCAGTTCTGCCCAGTCCAAATCTGTTATAAAAATGAGTTGCAATGAGTGCAAACTGAAAGTTGTCTCCCTGTTTGCAGCGCAGCTGATGGTAGTTTAGCTGCTTCATATAGCGAGTGTCTGAGTCATAAAGTGTCTGCAGCAGCTCTGTGGGAGCGTGAGGCTGACACACTCTCTGCCGCTGATCTTGGCTCACTCTCCAGGCTCCTGTGAAGGTGCAGGGTGGCAGTGTTTCAGACGCCCAGCGGGCAGCAGAGTAAATACAGACGCTGACTGACAGCTGAGTGAGTTTCCCGGAGCGGAGCGGATCGGGAGCCAGTCTCGTGCCGTCCGGAGCGCCTGCCATCTGCGCGTCTGTCTCTTACTCACGCCACGCTCGGGAGTCTGAACCGTTCCCAAAAACACATTCACACACAACTGACGGACTTAGAGGCATTCCTGCCATCAGACAGAAACATTAGTTGATGCACATATTGATTAAAGATTACGAAGACATTTTCTTTTCTCCCAATTATCAATAATATCAACAAATTTGATATAATTCCTTTCTTTTATATATATACATATATATATATATAGTATATATATATATCATATATATATATATAATATATAAATAAATATATGTATTTTTTTTTTTTTTTTTTTTTCACATATACATTTTTATTTATTTTTTTACTACATATATACATGTTTTTAGTAACTTTTATTTGTATATAAAATAAATAAATAAATTGTATATTATATATTATTATTTTACATAATATATTGTATATTATATGTTATTATTTTTTATTTATGAAATTTAGATTAATATAAAAGTGAATTTTATATATGAAATGTAAATTAAAAAGTTACCTTTTAATTATTTTTTTTTACTTGTATTCACTTGGTATTAATATTTTTTTTATTACTTTTTTTGTTATTTTTTTTTTTATTTTTGTATTTTGTATTTGACTTTTTTTTTGAATTGTATAGAAATAGAACAGAATTATATTATATATAATATTGTTTTTTGTTTTTTACTTTTTGCTCATAAAATAAAACTGTGAATTATAAAAATAAAAGTGAAATGTATAATAAACTATTAATAATAATAATAAGATTAAAATAAAATATTTTAAGAATATAAAGAAGCGAATCTTGTTTAGTAGAATGAAACAGCATTGTGTGAACAGTCCTGTGTAACGAATCCAGCGATCACAAACATCACATCTGACTCCGCCCCGTCCCGATGATGTCACGATGACATCACAGCGCTCTGAGGTGTGAGATCAGCGTCTTATTGGCAACAAACAGCGTTGACCTTTGACCTGCTGTCCCCGGCTGACCGAACACGACGCACAAAGAGGCTCTTTTATACGCGACGGTATCCATTTTCTCTTAAAGTAGCGATCTGCCTTCCCCACGACTCCCACCCACGTCTGAATAAATCTGGGTCGCTCATTGTGCAACTTCATGGAGAAAAAGCATCATTGTTGGCTCTCTCTCTCTCTCTCTGGAAACCGCGGCTGTTTTCCTCAGATGAACTGTGTGTGTGTGTGTGTGTGTGTGTGTGTTCAAAACACCTCAATTCACTGGAATTAACATGTAAACAAAGCAGATTATTTTTTCATTAATGCTGTTTTCTACTGCTCACAACACCTTAGCAACCACATAGCAATGCCCTGGCAACCATCCACAACACCCTAGCAACACAGGAGCATGTTTTGCATTTTAGTTGTTAAATTTAGTTGTTAAAACAATACTAAAATGTAGTTATTAAATGTGGTTGGGTTCACCCTGACACACTCTCAAAACATCTCTCAAATGGAAATATGCCATATGTTAAATTAAAGACAGATGAGCTAACATAAACACCGACTGACTCATAAACACAAAGATTAAATATTATATATATAGATAAACACTCGGTTATAGTTTCATCATGAGAATTCATGTTATTGTAGACCTCAAGATTTCACTGATCAGGTTTAATATGTGCAAGAGTCTGAAACAATCTAATCTGAAGAAATGATCTATTATAAATATATAATTATATATAGTAAGCCTTTCTCCATATATATTTAAAATATAATTGAAAAATGTTAAAATTATTTTTATATGCTACATATGTTGAAAAAATAATATTATTACAGACAGATATATGTAATAAATATATGTAATAAAATATTTATTATTAATAAAATATTTACAATTTATATGAAAAGTTATGGATATATAAGTATTATAAATATAAAACTAAATAATATGAATACACACACACACACACACACATTTATTTACATATTATATATAAAAATAAATAAAAAAGTGATTTTAGGGTATCTTGGTTTTAATTTCCCATTCGCTTTACGTCATGTCATAAATAGTAGACACTCAAGTACTATAGAAACACACATTTTTTATGTCATTTTTTTAATTATGGGCCATTATTTGAAGCATAAACCATAAGATATGTCCATATATATTACCGTTAAATACGTTTTCATTGCAAAAATAAGATGCAAATTATGTTTTCTGAAAGGTATGATGCCCCTTTCCTAAAAAGGGTTATTTGTTTGCTTTCAAATTATAAATACATAAAAGATTTTATGTAAACCATGTGTTTTAAAGAAACTACGTATTTTTTTACTTATTTGGAGAAATGCAGTTTTTTTTTTTGTTTTTTTTTTTTGCGTAATTTTTTTCCCCCAAAACTTGGTTATTGACACACTGGGTTATATGGGTTTTATAGAATTGTTATGTATTTTTCATTCCTATTGGAAATGGGTAACCGCACTCCAGTGGTTTGAGTCTTAGATAGGTCCTTCAAAATATCTTGGAGAGGTGAGGACTACTACACATCTAACTACTGGGGTGCCTCAGGGCTCAGTTCTTGGACCACTTCTCTTCTCTGTCTACATGGCATCATTAGGTTCTGTCATTCAGAAACATGGCTTTTCATACCATTGCTATGCTGATGACACTCAACTCTACCTCTCATTCCATCCTGATGATCCATCGGTAGCTGCTCGCATCTCAACTTGTCTAACAGACATTTCTTGCTGGATGAAGGACCATCACCTTCAACTCAACCTTGCCAAGACAGAACTGCTTGTGGTTCCAGCAAACCCATCGTTTCATCATAATTTCACCATCCAGTTATGCACATCAACCATAACTCCTTCGAAAACAGCCAGAAACCTTGGAGTTATGATTGATGATCAGCTGACTTTCTCAGACCACATTGCTAAAACTGTCCGTTCCTGCAGATTTGCTTTATAAAACACTTTATATTCTTTGGGAATAGCTCCTTGTTCAAGCTCTTGTTCTGTCCAGGCTGGACTATTGCAATACTCTCTTGGCAGGTCTTCCATCCACTTTTATAAAACCTGTACAATTAATCCAGAACGCGGCAGCAATATTAATTTTTAATGAGCCAGAAAGAACGCACGTCACACTTCTGTTAATCAATTTGCACTGTCTACCAATAGCTGCTCGCATAAAATTCAAGGCCTTGATGTTTGCCTACAAAACCACCACTGGCTCTGCACCCCTTTACCTAAATTCATTACTTCAGACTTATGTGCCTCTAGAAGCTTGCGTTCTGCAAGTGAACGTCGCTTTATTGTTCATCCCAAAGAGGCACAAAATCACTTTCACAGACTTGAAATCGCAAAAACTAATGCTGTCAAACGATTAATTGCATCCAAAATATATATAAAAATGTCAGTATGTGGTTTATTCAGTGTGTGAGCTGTTGACAGGCGTGATGATTGTGTCTCTGGTCTGACAGCATTGTGTTGGTTCTTTCATATGATGATCGTGACCCGTGTGTGACCTCTGACCCCGGTCAGCTCTGAGGGCGTGTGACACTCACATTCCTTCATCATGCCGATGTCGACGCAGCGCTTCAGACGGCAGGCCTGGCAGTGACGACGGTTGTCTTTGGTGATGGTGCAGTTCCCATTAAACGGGCAGGTGAAGCTCGCCTTGCGCTTCATACTGCGTCTGAGAGAGAGAGAGAGAGAGAGAGAGAGAGAGAGAGAGAGGAGAGAGAGAGAGAGAGAGAGATGAGAGAGAG
>NC_056619.1:26130547-26165547 GCF_018340385.1 Cyprinus carpio
CTTGAATATATATCAGCGTGCACAAACACACACATGTGATGCTGTTGTGCATGTGAACGTGTGTGTGTGTGTGTGTGTGTGTGTGTGTGTGTGTGTGTGTGTGTGTGTGTGTGTTTTTTTTTTTTTTTTTTTTTTGTGTGTGGGGGGGGGGGGGAGGAGGGAGTGTGTTTGGTTTGTTATGATGCTGATTATTTACAGAAATCCATCTGTGCAGCTGTTTTTCGTTGCAGGTAAATGATCATCAGAATCGGCACAGTGTCGTTATCATCATTCAGTGCTGTACGGTGAAGCTCATGAAGAAATGTATTGTCATCATGAACCTTAAAATCAATACACACTTTTCCAGGTACAAATTAAACATCTGGAAACCAGAATATAAACAGATATACACTACCGTTCAAAAGTGTGGGATCGGTAAGACTCTAGATGTTTCTAATGGAGTCTCTTCTGCTCATCAAGGCTGTATTTATTTGATCAAAAATACAGAAAAAACAGCAATATTGTGAAATATTATTAGATTTTTAAAAAGCTGTTTTCTGTGTGAATATGTGTTAAACTGTAATTTATTTCTGCGATCAAAGTTGAATTTTTCAGCATCATTATTCCAGTCTTCAGTGTCACATGATCCACATTTGATGAATAAAAAGTTAAAAAGAACAGCAGTTATTAAAAACAGAAACAATATAAGTCTTTACTATCACTTTTAAACCATATCGCTGAATAAAAGTATTAATTTCTTAAAAAAAAAAAAAAAATAGTTAAAAAGAAAAGAATTTTTTTTTGAAAGAATATTGTTACTTTTTGTTTTTTTTTTATCATGTGACACTGAAGACTGGAGTAATGATGCTGAAAATACAGCTGCACATCACAGAAATAAATTAAACTTTAACATATATTCACATAGAAAACAGTTATTTTAAATAATAATAATATTTTCACTTTTTTCACTGTACTTTAAATGGCATAAATGCAGCCTCTGTGAGCAAAAACATCACACAAAATCTATTCTGAGATTTCTCAGTATCTCAGCGCGCTCATCCTTGATTCAGCAAGTTACTATGTTCTTAATTTTTAATGAAGAAAAGCAAGTGCCTGCAAAAGCTAAACCTACAACAACCGAAGCGTCTGTTCTGGAATCACACAACAGCTGTGGATCAGAAACAGCACTGACCATTCTGGAAAGCTCAGATGTGTGCTGCAAACAGCCGAACGCAGCGGCGTTCACCAGCGTCACGCCTCAGCGCTGATCCCGGATCAGATCCGTCCAGAATCCTCTCCCACGCCACCGAAGACTCGCAGCGAGCGCTGAAAAACTGCAGCTCCGCTCCGGGAAAAAAAACAAGAATCGCTTTCCAAATGTGGAGCTCCACCCAGAGCTGCACCTCAGGAACGCTGAACTTTAGACCTCGCTTTTAGCGCTGGCTAGGAAAAGAAAAGGCTCGTAGCTGGCAGGCGGGAGACGCAGAGGAACGGGGGGCCCTAAATCCAGACAGAGGGGCCCGTTTAGGGAGGGAAGAGCTGCAGGCGGGGCCTCTCTGCTGAAACACGGTCAGCTCCGCGGATTATTATCCAAACCACCAGCAGAACTGTGCAGAAACACTCCCTACCTGGGCAGCAGAAGACATAACTCACTTCTGAGGACACTTCAGTGCATCTTAGTGTGACAAACGGAGTGCGCACTTCCTTTAGTAGGGAGATTTCCAGAATGCAGGAAACACAGACTGAATCCAGGCTTCAAAAATGGACTTCAGCAAGTTATTAGAGTTAAATAAAGCTGAAATTAAAAGCATAGAAAAATATTTCTTTACTTGGAAATAAAAAATAAATAAATAAATAAACAATCACAAAAACTATAGACTTGTTTAAAACATAAAAATCTATCTATGCATATAATTATTATTATTATTACTATTATTATTATTATCAATGAATATATTTTACACGAGGTTTAATTTACATAATTTTTTTTAATCTTATTAATTCTAAAATAAAAAATATTACATTAATGATTACATTTTAAAATACTTTATATACTTAGATTAAATTCTAGTGCCCTACTCTGAATGAAGCTGATGATGTAATGTGTGAGGGGCGGGGCTTGTGTGTGAGGGGTGTGGCTTCTAATGGAGAGGCGTGGCCTGCGAGGGAGAAAATCTCAGTATAGCACACTATTTAGCAGAAAGAACAGGAGCAGTGTGCAAGTATGTGAACTCAAATCCAGCTTCAGATCAGAACAAACGGTGAACAAGTCAAGGACAAGCTTCTGCACAAACACAGTTACGAGCGGCGCAGATGTTCGGCACGCTACCAAACCTGATTACAGAAAACAACAGACGAGCGTTCACAAACACCGCAGGACAAAATCAAAGCAGCAGCATGTGTTCGGCTGCGCTGGACGCCGCGTGAACTTTAACCCAGGTGAAGGAACACACTGTACGCCAGCAAATAAAAATAGCACAGAACAACAGATGAACGTACAGCTTCAGACCCTAAAACACACCCACATATCTCTGAGAGTCCCTGCAGAGCGTCACATATCAAAGCTGCACAGTCCGGAGAGCTTCTCTGTTCTGTTTAGAATTAGTATTTTTGATCAAAATTGGGATGACAATTTATTTATTTTAAATATCTGTGATTTTTGTAGAGCTGCATAATTAGGCCAAAAAATATTTTGACTGAAATAATAATAATAATAATACTACAAGTAAATAATACAGGATAAATATAATACAATACAATAAAAATACTGAAAAAAAAAATAAATGCAAACTTTAAAAATGCCAGTATCTTCAATGAAAAAACAAGATTCTAGAAAATACAAATTATGAAAAAAAAAAAATAATAATTTAGACCAATAGTTTAAAGAAATAAAAAATAAAAATGCAAGATATATAAATATATATATATATATATATATATATATATATATATATATATATATATATTATAAAATAAGTAAAACTATAGGACAATTTAAATAAAAAAAAACAGTAAGAAATAATTAACTATTAAAATCAAAATTCATATTATTTTGGGAAAAAACATATATTAAAAATATTACACAAAAATAAGACTGTACTAATGCAACTGTAATAATGCAATGAACTACACCTGAGGTTTGGAAAAAATGCTAATAAAAAATAATAATAATTATCTTTCCACAGTGGAGTTTGTTTATGTGAGAAGAATAACACTGAAAATCTAATTTAACTTCAATAGTGACCTAAAAAAATGGATTACTTCATTAATCCAACAATAATAATAACAAATAATAACAAATGCATGAATGCTTAACTACAAATGTACATATAAATTAATTATGCACAAATATTATGAGGAAAGTGAAGCTGAAATTAAATCAGTAGTTCGCTTCAAAATAATTTATCATTTACTCCAATCAAAAAGGTTATCTTTTCTCATATTAAACACACACACGCACACACACATACGCACACACACACACACGCACACACACACACACGCACACACACGCACACACACACACACATATATATATACATGAAAAGTTTATTTGCAAAAACAGATAACTGTTTTTTTTTTTTTAAATCATCATGTTTTTATTGAGTTTTATTATTAATATAAACTTAAATAAGACCACAAAAATAATAATAATAATAATAATAATAATATAAATCTGCACAAGCAACCATATAAACCCATCCGACCTCTGCTCTAGTTTGGTTCTTAATCTAATTTGCACCAAAAATATTAAGACTCTGACAAATTGCTTGTGAGCAGAAACATGAATTAAGCCTGAACTGAGTAAATAGTGAAGTTAGAGTCGAGACAGAGTCAATATTGCCCTCGTGTTGACTTTAAGTGTGCAAACAGTTGCTGTGAATTACATAAGAGCACAGGACTGAATGAAAACGCCTTCAGTTCGACTCAAACTGAGCATCTGAGAGGAATAAACAGATCATCAGTGCGCATGTGTAACATCAGAGCTTCAGACGGACGCCCAGAGAGTCTGTCCAAATACCACGACGGGATAACATTACACAACCACACATCTCAGAAACATCTGCTGCGGACGGGACGTGCAGGAAAACCAGCTCAGGTTTAGAAGCTTGAATCAGAGGAGAACCGGAGCAGTGATCCAACAATAATCTTACAAACAACAACACTCCACCACACAGAAAAACAGTGGTAGTACAAATATAATATATATGATAGTTTATTATAATAAAAATAAAAAAGATAATAAAAGAATAATAAAAGACATAAAAAGATCAAAAAAATAAAATGATAAAAGAAGATATAATATATATAAAACATGACAAATATAATAATGTTTTATTTATAATATATATATATATATATAAACATGACAAGTAAAACAAAAATAAAATAATTTGTTTTATTTATATAATGTATATATTTTTTATTATATATATATAAATATATATAAACACATGACAAATAAAAGAAAAATAAAACAATATAAACATGATAAATAAAAGAAAAATAAAATAATTTGTTTTATTTTATAATAATTATTTTTTTATTTATATTATATATAATATATATATATCTATATATTGTGCATATATATATATATATATAATATATATATATTATATGATAAAAGAAGAAAAATAAAATAAAACCTTATTTTCGATGCATTAAATAATATTTTTTTTAAATAATAAATAGAAGACAAAGTATGAAACTAAATAAAATAAGAAAAAAAAATGCATTTATTTAAGAACTGTCAGAATTTTCAATACATTTTACAAGATAAAATAAGAAGAAAAAAAAAAAAAAAAAAAAAATATATATATATATAAATCTAATTATATAAACTAGAAGAAAAATGATGAACAAAATAAAATAAGATTAAATAAGATTAAATATACAACTGCAAGTATTTTCAATACAACTGAAAGATAATATAAAAATAAATAAGACAAAGATAAGATCAAGAAAAAACAATTATAAAAAAAGGGGAAATATTAAAACAAATAAAATAAGAAAATTAAAAGTTTTAAAACTAGCAGTATTTTCAATACAAGATGATATCAAATAACAAAATAAAATAGGAAAAAATAAATAAAATAAAATAATATGATTTAAATAAACATAATTATGATTTTAAAAGATTCAAATAAAAGACTTAGCATTTATGTGGCACTTAACCCTACTGACCCCGTCTTCAGACACGAGTCTGGCTTCACCTGTTCATCACTAAATATCAGTCTCTGATTCATGCTGATCACCAACAACAGCAATCAGACTCCGGCTCTCTGTGAGGTCTCGATCCTCTCCAGGAGCAGGAAACCAGATCCAACACGACTCATTAGAGGTGTGAGAAAACAAACGAGATTCATTCACAGGCTTCGGTCCGACTGAGACGAGAGCTGACGGAAAAATCACCCGAAAACAGCTCCACAACAACAATAACAACAGATTTATATTATTATATTATTTATTTAAGATCAGAGTTACTGTAAAGAACAGTGTTTAAATATTGAATCAATATTATATATATAATATATATATATATATAAAATATATTATATATATAATATATATATATTATATATATAGATATTATATATATATATTATATATTATTTTTTTTTTTTTTTTTTTTTAATGCAAGTAAAGAATGTGAAAATGTTTACATGTGGCAAATACAGAATCACTTGGACCAAACATATAACATAAAAGTAAAAAAAAAACATAGCCTAAATATTTAATAATATTTAATATAAAATATTATTAGTTAATCAAATTTTGAAATAATATTTTATTATTTAAAATATGTTTTTTATGTGTTTATATGTTTTAATTTTTATTTTTTTTCTTTGTTGAATTTTGTGTTTAATTATATATGAATATGTGTTAAACTGTAATGTTGGGTTATTTTGTTTAAAAATAATAATAATAATAATAATAATAATAATAATAATACAGCTAGTTAACACAATAAAACACGGTAACAAAAAACACGATTTTAAAAAAATATATATAGTTTATGCAAATAAACTCTTCATATGTGAAGCTCAATGAGATACATTTTGAAACTGAAAATAGAAAGTATATTGCAAAATATATTTTTAAATGTGTTTCAGGCATCAAGTGTTTATATTTTTGTGTCTTAAGTTTGTGTAAGATTATTTGTGTGTTTATAATATTTTTTATATAATTTAATATATTTTTAAAAATATAAATTTATGTAAATATATTTCAAGTGTATATGTATTTATTGTAGATATTATTTTTTTATGTTTTTGTGTCTATATATATACACACACACTATATATAAATATAAAAACATATAGATATACTAATGACAAAAAATTTAATATTTTTGCTATAATTATATTGTTATTATAAGTACATAAAATGTAATTATATATATGCTTATATATTTATATTTGATATTTTAATATAAAGAATTATATTATTTGTCATGAAACACTCATGGCAAAAACAATTATAATCTAAAAATATAATTTGTTTAAACATTGATTAGTTATATGATTTGTTTAAGAAACAAAAATAAAATAAATTAATAAAATTATATTTATATTTTTATTCTCTACATACTATTTTTCATATTACATACATTAAATATATAGCAAAATAAAGAAATACAAAAAACTTTATCTAGATAGAGAGAGGTTTTTTGTCATGAATGTAGCCTTTGATGATGATATAACAATTCAAATTAATTAACAATTAAAACAAATATGATGCATTCAATTAATATGAAGTAAATGAATTTACTGTACATTACATCCGTGTCATTTCCAGCTTGTTGTACATTTCCTTGTGGTTGAAAACAAAAGAAAACCGTTTGTAAATATAATCTGGAAAACGAGCTGAAAGTAAATGACATCAACAACAACATACGAACAAAAAAATACGATTTAAAAATGAAACCGTGCTGATTTGTTACGTTGCAGTAAGTGCAGATACTGGCAAGCTCCGCCCCCCTCGGTTACTGTTGCTACGGTCTGATAGCAAACACACGTGAGTCAGAAAACACAGCAGCTTCATCGGAAACACATGAAGGCCAGCAGCTCTTAAAACACTCAACTTACTTCTAGCACGAGTTTCCCTGATCATTCAGAGCTGATTACTGTGAAAGATTTATCTGCACGAAGGACTGAAGTGACGACTGTACCGTCCTTGGCAAACAGCCTCCGTTGTCACGGCAACCCATTCCCCGCTCCACTAATTGATGTTTTTACCACTGAACGTTAAGACACGGAAGAAAAAAAATAGTGATTATGTAGGAGGAAAAGAGAGGAAGAACGGAAGAAGAGAAAGATGTGATTCTGTGAAGAGCAGCTCATGTTTAAGATCTTCACCTTAAATAAACAGCAGCAGAAAACCCTAAAATCATCACTCCGTCGACTACACAGAACTCACACTGAATACAACCAGACTGAACACTGGTCAGGAATTTAACTCAATTAAAAGCAGTGCAACAAATATTACATTTTAATATATTATTGAACTGTATGCATGCATAGTTCACATTCATATTAATATATTAAATTCATTTTAATTACCGTATTAATTGCTTTATACAGTATATACTAAATTCTATATATTAAATTATAAATTAATATAAATAATAAATATAATGCATGCTTGTTAATATATATATATTGCATTGAAATTAAAGCAGCGCAACAAATTTTATATATATATATATTTATATAGAAAATTAAAAAACAGTTGTTTTATATATAATAAATTGTATAAATTAAATTAATATAAATAATACATACAATATATGCTTAACATACAGTACAGACCAAAAGTTTGGAAACATTACTATTTTTAATGTTTTTGAAAGAAGTGTCTTCTGCTCATCAAGCCTGCATTTATTTGATCAAAAATACAGAAAAAACAGTAATATTGTGATATATTATTACAATTTAAAATAATTGTTTTTAAATGTATTATACTTTAAATTATCATTTATTTCTGTGATGCAAAGCTGAATTTTTAGGATCATTATCACATGATCCTTTAGAAATCATTCTAATATGATGATTCATTATCAAAGTTGGAAACAGTTTCTGCTGCTTTAATATTTTTTCAGAACATGTGATACTTTTTTAGGATACTTTGATGAATAAAAAGTAAAAAAAAAAAAAAAAAAGAAGCTATGTTTTTAAAATATAAATATTGTGTAATAACAATATACACTACTGGTCAGTAATTTGGGGTCAGTACTTTTTTTCTTTCTTTTTTTTAAATAAAATCAATACTTTTATTCAGCAAGGATGTGTTAAATTGATAAAAAGTGATAGTAAAGAAAATATATGATTAGAATATATATTATTAGAATTTTTTAAATTTTGAATAAATGCAGTTCTTTTTAACCTTTTATTCATCAAATATATTAGACAGCAGAACTGTTTTCCAACACTCATAATAAATCAGAATATTAGAATGATATATATATATTTTATATCAATACTTGCATTTTACTGCATATATAATATTCAATTAAATTCATAAATATTAATCAAAATACATAATAGAGAAAATGTATTTATAACAATAATTTAATTAAAAGCAATGCAACTAATTTTATGTACACATTTACATATTTTGCTGCGCTGCTTTTAAATAAATAATTTTTTTAGTTAATTAAAAAGATGTTTCTTGACACAGCTCGTGGTTTTACTGTGAGTTCATCATCAGTGCAATTCACTGCAGACGACTTGCCTTTCCTGGTGACATCATCGAGGCCGTCATTTATTTAGGAAACACCCACTTTTTACCAACCAGCTACACTGGATCCCGATGCTTTCTACTGTCGGTGGCTGTTAATATGGCCAAATATGTTCTCACGGTGCATTTATATTTGTGAGCTGCTATAACAGACGCTGTTTGGGTGAGTGTGAGCGTGACTTTAGCACTCAAGCCACGAACAGAGCGTCCCGTCCTGATGCCTTCAAATTACGTCTGCAGCCGCTCCACTTCAACATCCCCGTCAGCCTGCAAGAACTCAATTTACTCCGCGCTAAATACAGGCTCACACTGACCCAAGAACATCAGCTCTCCGAGCAGAGAAGAACGGCACAGATCATCAAACTCTGCAAGAGGATGTATTTTAAGACGCTTCATGTCCTCTCTGTATTTAATGTAATTTCAGCTAAATCAAACACAAGATGATGAGATGAAGTCCATTAAGTGATGTGGTAAAATCTTATTTTTTTCTGCGATGTCAAGCATTAAATGCTACATTCATTCATTTTTATACGTATATAAAAATATATATATATTTCAATTTCACAAAGAAATGTGCAGCAATAGTCTAATAAAACGACACTAGGGCTGCACAATTAATCGGACGCAATTAATCACGATTTAGTCAGTAAAGCCGGGTCTGTGATTAGTAGTAAATCTCCATCACCTGCTTTACTTTGGAGCAGCATTTACTACACAGAGCCGTAGTTCTCTGAAAACCTATGCGTTCATAATCGCAGATGATATAATTGTAGGATTATGTAATCGACGAAATCATTTGCGATAATGAAAGCTTTAAGAAAGGGGTCTGTAAAACTGTATTTATTTTTGAAGGAATGGGTCTGTTGAAATTTATTTTTTTTTGTGCAACAAAAGATTACTATTTCAAATAAATGCTGCTCTTTTGAACTTTCTATTCATCTGAGTTTGAGTTTGCAGAAAGGCGCTATATAAAATAAAATTATTATTATTATTATCTGTGAATCCTGAACAATAAAATGCATTACGGTTTCCACAAAAATATTGTGCAGCACAACTGTTTTCAACATTGATAATAATCAGAAATGTTTCTCGAGCAGCAAATCATCATATTAGAATGATTTCTGAAGATCATGTGACACTGAAGACTGGAGTAATGATGCTGAAAATTCAGCTGCGCATCACAGAAATAAATTACATTTTAACAGAGATTCACATAGAAAACAGCTGTTTGAAATTGTAATAATATTTCAAAATTTTTACTGTATTTTTGATCAAATAAATGCAGACTCTGTGAGCAGAAAGGGCTTTGGAATCATTAAAAAAAAAATCAGAATAGATAAATAAATAAATAAATGTCACGGCTTGTGCTCTGTGTATAATTTACTGAAAATTATTCAAAAACACCTCATGACCTTCAAACAGGATAAATCATCCATTAGTGCACTAAATGATATCAAATGCATTACAGTAAAAACACACTCGGTTTATCAGCACAATATTGACTAAAAGCCTTTCAGGCGTGACCTCTGATCCTGTGCTTGACCTTTACTGATGACAAACACAACTCAGACCTGCTCAACCGGTTTGACCGGCTTCAATCAAGTACCGCGGTATTACCCCGTTTTGTTTTCCTCTCTATCGGTCTGTTTACGAGCTCTTAAACTCCTGCGGTTCGAGCGGCTCCATCATTTAACAGACATGGATTTTTCTCTTCAAGCTTTCGATCCATAAAACAGCAGACGACATCCATCCGCCCACTTCTGCAGAAACTGTCTCCGCTGACCACAAAGAATGCATCTTTCTGAGTAATACAAGTGATTAAAAACTTAGATGATTCATAACAAATGAATGACATCAGTGCAAAAACAGCACTGCATGTTATGAAAGACTCTTAAAAACATTTAGTCCTGAATTTAAGATTTATGCATTTGAATTACGTTAAATATTTCCATGCATTTGGACTAATGAATAAACTTAATGCGATGCATATTGGTCAGTCATTCATTAATAAATCAGATTTCTGCACTCAAAAAATAATTACTATTGGATTGGGAAGTCGTGGCCTAGTGGTTAGAGAGTTTGACTCCTAACCCTAAGGTTGTGGGTTCGAGTCTCGGGCCGGCAGTACCGTTGAGCAAGGCACCAAACCCCCAACTGCTCCCTGGGCGCCGCAGCATAAATGATGCCCACTGCTCCGGGTGTGTGTGTGTGTGTGTGTGTGTGTGTGTGTGTGTGTGTGTGCACGCACTTTGGACGGGTTAAATGCAGAGCATGAATTCTGAGTACGGGTCACCATACTTCACTGTATTCCACGTCACTTTCACTTTTTCATCTATTGAATTTTATTCAAATAATAATTTTTATTATCCTTATATGATATTATTTTTACATTTTTAATCATTTAATTTAAATAACATTTTAAATTTTTTATATATATTTTTTAGATTTTTAACTTTACTTGAATGAAAACATTTTTATTTACTTAATTTTTTTTAATTAATAATAATTGCTTCTAATTTTTATATTTTTTTCTTTTTTTGTTGTTTTAATCATTTTATTTAAATAATAATATTTTTATTTTTATATTATATTATTTGTATATTTTATATTTAAATAATCACCATTTATTTATTTTGCATTATAGTTATATTTGTAATAGTTTTATTTAAATTATCATATTTGTAAACCTCTTCTTTCATATTATATTATTTTAACATTTTTATTTTATTTATTTTTCAATATGTCAATAAAGTTAAAGCTGTATAATAAATGCATGCAATTCAAATACATAAATCTGAGCGGTCTAAATACTGAATACTTTTTTAAATTAGGCTCATTACGATTGTGATATGAACAGTCCACCAGCTGAAATATGAAAACAAGCCACTGCAGGTTTCTGGCAAATAGAGCTGCTTTCGTTTGCAGCACAAAAAACAAACAAATGCCACAAGATGACAAACATCTTCCCATCTGAACACCTGCTTCACATGCCGATTTCTCTCTGGATCTGAGACCAGTCTCTTTTGATTTAATCGAGAGCCTCTAATTCAATCCAGTGGTGATAAAATCACTTCAGAATCACTGCAGAATAACACGCGTCTCACAAACGCAGCGGTCCCAGCACTGAACCCTGAACACACTCGAGCCAAAGAAAAGCTCCCGCCGTGATTCCATCGAATAACTCCAGCTGAATCTAACCTAATAAAAGCAAAGTGTTGCTAGAAAATATGATAGAATTTCATCTTTAGCACATTTGTGGAAACTTATCGTGAATGAATTGAAATGAGGAACAACGATCCCACAAAAAAACATCTTATTTTATCCCAAAATCAAATTGAGAAATTCCATTTTTGTTTAAAGAACTTAATGTAATGCCAAAAATACAAACTTAATAACATAAATCCCACATTTTATATATATATAAATAAATGTATACTATTTAGAAAATATTTACATGCATATATTTATATTCATTTAGTTTATATTATATATAAATATATTTAATATATTTAATATATAAACATTTTTTTTCTTAAATATATACATGCATGTGTGTGTATTTATGTGTATATATATGTCATAAATATACACAGTACACACATATATATTATGTAAACAAAAACTTTTATTTTGGATGTGATTAATCATTTGACAGCGCTAATTAAAATTGATAAGTATAAATTAAATATTAACCATTATCTAATAATAATCAGGAAATAATCATAAGATAATTAAGAAACAAAATAAACCATATGAAATAAAAATGTAAAATATATTCATTAACAGGGTTTATTCTTTAAAACACACTTCGCCAACAGGCTAAGAAAAAAAAAAAAATTCCAAGATGATATTCTCTGAAAACAAAAGTAGAATCAATATTTAAGGGTGTCTAGATCAGATATGTTTTGCAGTGTAAAGGCACTAATTACTGAAATCACACATATATCACTCATTATAAACATAACTGACTAATGAACTGATTTTCAGAGGAAATCAGGCACGTTCTGCAATTCATTTAGTGTTCTGTGTCTAAAATAGCAACACAGCAGCAGATGAATTTATTTATAGATGTAATTGTGTAATTTCTTCATTTCATTTGGTTTTCTGTGTCTAAAATAGCGCATTTAACGAGAGCAGCACACAGTGAGCAGTGGGCAGCCATTTTAAGCACGATGCTTGCCAAACAGTCATGGTAGTGGAGAGAGAGCTGTGATGCACTCCCCCCAACATCCTGCCGGCCCTGTCACAACCCTTCGTACCAAATTTAGTTTTTTTTGTGTTATGTGTCTAAAATGGAGAAGAGTAAGAGGGGTATTAGTGGGTTTGATGAGTTTGAAGTGGAGTGAGTGAACTGATAGCAGACCTGTCGAAAGGAGAGAGAGCGGTTCTGGCGCTAATGAAGACACTCTCGAACTCAAGGACGACCTGGAGCCGCTGCCAGCGCCGGCGGAAACACAGGCCAGAGAGACGGAGATAGAACACAGTGTGTCTGGAGAAACATCTCTTTTAACATCACACTCGAAAACTGTTAACCTGCATCCTCTGAGAACTTACTTATGCATGCGAAGCTCATTTACATATTCATATTTACTTGGATATGCATCTTAAAGGTACAGCAGCACTTCAACCAGAAACAACTACATGATGATAATAATTATAATAAATTAAAAAAGTTGTTTTGAAAAAAAGAGGAAAAACCTATTTAAACCTATTTGATTAATGGTTTAAAACAAGAAACAACTAGATTAAAATACTAAATAAAATTGTAAACTGAATTCTTTCTATTTTTCTTCTCATAATTGTTTTTTTGCAGTCACACCAGTTAATGTGTGTGTGTGTGTGTGTGTGTGTGTGTGTGTGTGTGTGTGGTATATATATATATATATATATATATATATATATATATATATATATATATAGTTTAGATTAAAGGTTTAAAGAAGAAACAACCACATAAAATAAAAATAAAATAAATATGCATAAATAAATAAAAATTTAAAAAGTATAAATTTTAGATTTATTCTTTAAAAGATAATTTGCTGATGGGATAGAAAATCTAAATAAATTCAAGATAATATTCTCTGAAAATATTTTTTCTTCTTAGATAAAAATCAATCTTTAAGAGTAAATATTTTACATATTTATATTCATTTTGCATGTGTCTTAAAGGTACAGCAGCATTTAAAACAACTATATAAATAATAAAATAACGTTCTAAAAATTTTTTTTTTTTCACTAAACTGGCAGTTTAATGGTTCAAAACAAGAAACAAATACAATAATAATAATAATTTATTATATTTGTAACAATATTTTTCTGATCCCAGTTGCAGATTATTTTCCCGTTTTGCATAAATTTCATGAATCTAACAACATTTAATTTCGGGGGAAAAACACTATTTGCCAAAGGGGCAGAAAATATCTAAATAACAGATAATATTCTCTGAAAGCAGGTTTTATGCAGTTATACTTCTGAGATAATCGATCTTTGTGGCTGTTTATATTTTTCACTGGAAACCAAGAACAGTTTAATTGTACAGATGGGGGTGGAAAATGCTTATAAAACCTAAACCATGAATGTTTTTGGTGCAAGAAACCTTGAATAAAATTATAAGTGCGTTTCAGAGGAATAAACACATGCTAAAATGGTCCCTGAAGCCTTTGGTCATGCTGTAATGTGAATGTGTGCGGCGTCAGCGGTGGACAGCTCAGTATTTGGGGTAAAGTTCATGCCATCGGTTCTTCCTGTAGGTTTGCTTTCATATCTCTGACAACAGGAGCTCTGAAGTTATTTGTACTGATAAGAATCTACTACGCAGTGAACATGAACACTCCCTTATACTAGTACTATAATACTTAGACATTTACATTCCCTTATACGTATATATCATAATACTGCAAGAGTCTTCAAAGAACACCACGGTAAAACCGCTCAAAAAACATACGAATCAATTAAATTATTTCGTAAATGTTGTTAATTATACATTTGGTTTATTGTATTAATTAATATATTTTTTAAAATATTAATTTAACTTTTTAAAGCATTTAAATTATTTACATATTTATTTTACTTTAAAATAACTGCACAATTAAATATTGTTCTTTCATCAAAAAAATAGACAAAAAATATTTATTTAAATAAAATTGTATTTATTTAAATTGTAAATTTTTTCTTAAATAATAAAAATAATTCAAATAGATTAAATAATTCTATAAATTAAAAAATATATTTATATTTTCTATCATCAAAAACAAGTGACAAAACTATGTATTTACTTAAATACATATTTATTTAAATAAATTATTTATTTATTTGAATTTATTACATCTTTAAATAAATGTACTTATTCAAATTATTTATATATTTGAAAAAAAAATTCTACAAATAAATACATTTTATATAGATTTTGATTTAATATTTTTTGCTGTCATCAAAAACTGAAAGTGAAAAAATATGTATTATATGTTTATATATATATATATATATATATATATATATATATATATATATATACATATACATATACTGATTCTGTCAAGAGACAAAAACAAAATATATATTTCTTTAAATTATTTATTTATTTGAAATAAATCACATAACTGTCCTCCAAAAAAAAGACAAATATTTTTAACGTTTCTTACACTCTTTAAAGCAGAGCTCACGTTTTACAGCAGAAACATTTAACATTTATTTAACTGTAATAAATATGGTATTCTGGACGCTCACCACGATTGTGGTAATCCGCAAACTATCATTACCATGCTAATCTTTTTCTTTTTAAAGAAGCCCAAACCGTGTCTCTAAGGGAAACAAACTATGAAAGCTGAAAAACAGATGGAAAGAAAGAGGAAAAGCAGCACGAGGAATTCGTGAATGGGGTCAGACATGCTGTATCCCGTCACCCTCATGTTCCCTTTGAAACATCCTGTAGATTCCATCACATCAGCAGCTTCCTGTCGGGGGGGGGAACGCCCGCAACGCAAACACGGGGGCTTGTTACCCGGCAACCAATCAGAAGCTCGGGGCTCGGGTTACACAGCCAATCAGAGAGCGGCAGCTAGGAGCTCGCCCCCTGACAACCACAGCGCGAGTGAACGGGGGAGAGAGAGAGAGAGAGAGAGAGAGGCAGGCGGAGAGAGAGAGAGAGAGAGGGAGAGAGAGAGAGAGAGAGAGAGAGAGGGAGGAGCAGCGTTCCGCTCGAAGCACAAAATTCCTCTTTAGCTCTGATTTAAGTTCACTTACAAGGAAAACATCATATAATCTTCGCATTTGCGATTCCCGTGCACTTGAAACACATCGTGTGATCTGGTATTTAAACTCTTGGGCTAAAACGGTCTCATAAATTATTTCTGTGGCCTTATTTCCAGTCCCTGCAGAGGATGGGGCGTGTCTTCGGTTGATTGACAGCTCAAGGAGCCCCGCCTCTCCGGGAGATTCCCATCATCCTAACACAAGTAATCTCTTTCACATTGAGCATTCCTGCGCGGTGGCGAAACGCATTTGTCTAGACGCAAGCTATCGTCCGACTAAATGAAGCGTGAAAAGCAAATTATAACTCTAAAATAATGACGTCGACGGCAGTAGATGGGAATGATCTCACTTGACTTTGAATATCTATATATCTTCTGGAAAGAAATCACGTGACTAATATTCATTAATCGATCTTTATTTTAACAAACCACTATCGCTTCTTCAATCCCAAGATCGATTGTGTATTTTGTCTATTTAGTGTTAGAACAAATTTATTTTAAGAATATTTGTAGCGTGCTTTCATGCAATGATCACCATAAATTTCATGATTTGTTTCTTTAAATATGAATTTAATATGAATCAACAAATGGTTTTGCTGCTAGAAAAAAAATTAAACTAAACTAAAGAAGTCAATTTTGGTAAATACGTGCACTTCTAGAAGCTGCTAGATTATTATATCTAAACATAAACAGCAACTGAACAGTTTGGACTTTTTTTGCAAAAATAAATAAATAAGAAAAATGTACTTTATTTTATTTATATTTACACACACACACATATATATATTTATATACAACTTTTTGCAATAATATATATTTTATACATTATAATGAATTTTTAGAATTTTATTTAAGTATATATAAATATATATATAAATATATTTTTATAGTATTTTATATTTTATACAATAAAAATTTTATATATTTTGAAAATTAAAAAATACACACACATATATACACAGATTATATACAGAATTGAATCCATTTGTGAAATGTGTCAGTACCCATCTTTATTGCCTCATAAAAACCTCACAAACATGTTAATGTACGATTTTTTGGCTATTTATGGTGGAAACTGTGCTTCTCTTTTTTTGAGGAATCAAACGCTGTAGCTTGTTACACACACTCGACTTTAATACATCGAGGTTTGATCACAGCACTAACACTAACAATGAGCAATTAACAAAATAAAATCTCACTACAACAACCACCATTGCATCAATCAAGCAAATGTGCAAATAATGACACTAATAAACCTTAGAACGCATTAATAGCCAGTCTAATGACTCTCGTCGCCCCTGGAAACGACTAATCAGCCCAACTATTAAAGCAAGACTTCCTGTAAGTCCGCGGTAACACAAGAGCAGCGTCCCGCGTGGAGCGGCCCATGTGGGAACCATTACGCTCTTCCAGGAACGCACCTACTCCAGGACTCTCACTGCTAAAACTCAACACTCCGCGCAATCACGGGGTAGTTAGTGTGGGAATGCTAAACTCGTCATTAAACGGTTTTATCTCGCTGAGCAGCGTCACGTGGAGGCCTCATGGTGTCTGGGTGGTCCGTTTAGAGCCAGAGCGCATTCACAACAAAAACATGCTTCAGACGTCGTTTAGAATGTCATGAAGACAACTTACTCGTTCTGCATTTAAGGACTGCAGTCTAATGTGGTTTAGACGTTTGTTACTAATGGTGTTTTCTTGTTAAACAAACAACTAACTAAAAAAAAGGAGCTAACCGCTAAATGAACCTACCATAACAACAATAAATAACAACCAAAAACATATTTTTGTAGTTTTCCAGTAGTTTAGTCTCTCTTGAGCATGTTTTACTCTTGTTCAGGGTTTAGAAACTGCAGTTACGTTATTTATTGCTAAAATACAATAGACTGAAATGGACGTTTATGTAGCCGTGTACTTAATTACTAACAAAAAAACTACAATAAAAAATGTTTTGTGGTTTTTCAGTAGTTTTTTATCTTTTGTTGATGATTTTTTTCTTTTTTTGGGTTTTTAGAATGTTATGAAAGGATTGTTTTGTTTTGTTTTTTTTGTGTTGTTTAGTCTCTCTTCAACATATTTTAGTCTTGTTCAGTGTTTAGAAACTGCAGTTACATTATTTATTGCTAAAATACAGTAGACTAAAATGGAAGTTTATGTAGCCGTGTACTTAACAATTACTAACAACTACAATAAAAAATGTTTTGTGGTTTTTCAGTAGTTTAGCCTCTCTTGAGCATGTTTTCAGTAGACTAATTTAGGGTTTATTTATTGCTAAAAACAATAGACTGAAAATGGAAGTTTATGTAGCCGTGTACTTAACAATTATTAACAAAAAAACTACAATTAAAAAAGTTGTGGTTTTTCAGATTTTAGCCTCTCTTGAACATATTTTACACTTGTTCAGGGTTTTGCTAAGAAAGCTTGCAGTTTTCAGTTAGTTTAGTCTCTGCTCAACATATTTAGTCAATGGTTTGAAATGCAGTTACGTTATTTATTGCTAAAATACAGTGACTAAAATGGAAATGTACGTGTACTTAATAAACAACTACAATAAAAAATGTTTTGTGGTTTTTCAGTAGTTTAGCCTCTCTTGAACATGTTTTACACTTGTTTAGAAACTGCAGTTACGTTATTTATTGCTAGAATACTTGTTCATGGTTTAGAAACTGCAGTTGTAGCCTACTTAACAATTATTAAACGCCTATTGACAAAAAACTACAGCAAAAAAACTTTTTTGTAGTTTTTCAGTAGTTTAGCCTCTCTTAAACATTTTCATACACTTGTTCAGGGTTCCTATTGACAAAAAACTACAGCAAAAAAACTTTTTTGTAAGACTAGAAAACAACGTTGTTATGTACAGATAGTTTTATGTAGCCAATCGTTGATGTAGATGTTTGCTTAACATAAAACTACAAAAAAGAGCTTGTTTTGTAGTTTTTCAGTAGTTTAGAAACTTTGTTTATCAACTACAATTTCGTTATTTATTGCTAGAATACAACAACAGACTAAAATTGACGTTCATGTAGCCTACTAAACAATTAGGCCTATTGACAAAAAACTACAGCAAAAAAACTTTTTTGTAGTTTTTCAGTAGTTTAGCCTCTCTTAAACATTTTCATGTTTTTTAGAATAGTTTACAATTAGGCCTACTGACAAAAAACTGTGTTTATCAACTGCAGGACAGGTTTAGACTTCCGTTGCTAAAATACATTCAACTAAAAACAAAGTTCATGTAGCAGTTTGCTTAATTATAAATATTAGAATGTTTAGAATATATTGTTGTTTTTTTGTTTTTGTTCAGTTTAATTAAAAATAAAAACTTTGTGGCAGAAACACAACAGACTAAAATGTTCAAGAAGCTGTTTAATGTACAATGAAAAATGCAGTCATTTGTAGTGGTTTCTTAATAATCTTACAATAAAAAATAACAAAAGAAGTGTTTATCACTGTTTTTCAGGTAGTTTAGCTTCACATTGAACACAAACAAAGTTCCTGTTCAGTTTGCTTAATTAACTGTGGTTTAGTCAGAAGTCAGAAAGAGTTTGTAGTTTGCCAAGTTTAGCCTCGTCTTGAACATTACACCTCTTGATCTGTTTTAATATCACAAGATTACAGTACACAGAGACAACAACACACAGATAATATAATTGATTAAATGTTAATACTTTTTTGAGTTAAAGCAACAGACTAAATGTTAATAATAATGTTAGTTTATGAAATAACAAAGACTGTTTTGTAGTTTTTCAGTAGTTTAGCTTCACTTGAACACAATTTACATTTGTTCAGTGTTTATCAACTGAGGTTTAGTCAGAAGTCAGAAAGAGCTTTATTGCCAAGTACGTTTGCACATACAAGGAATCTGTTTTAATATCACAAGCTTCCAGTACACAGAGACAACAACACATGCCAAGTACGTTTGCACATACAAAAAAGACTTGGCTAAAATACAAATTTTAATGAAGTTAAGTAGTGGAGTATTTTAGATTTTCACTGCTAAAATACAACACACTAAAATGGAAGTTAATGTAGGGGGTTATTAATATTTAATTTTGTTAAGTTTTTTGAGTATTTTTTTTGGACTATCATTGCTAAAATCCAGCAGACTGAAAAAAAAAGAAGTAGTTTGCTTCACAACAAACAAACAACAGCGCTGTTTTTGTACTTTTTCAGGAGTCTAACCTCTCTAACGCAATTTCTCTTGTTTAGTGATTTGTAACTGTAACACCGGCTAGTACTAATTTGCAGTTTTAATGTAAAAAACTAACTAACATCAGATCCCACAGCTCACCTAACGGAGTAATCTTCCCTTTCAGTAAGTATCTGATTAGGATTGTAATACTGCGTGTCTGTTGGATGGTGATTCTCACGTTCACAGCAGGACGTGGCTGCACATGAAGATTTATCAACACTCGCCCTAATGCTGTATTACGTATGAATTACAAATCAAAGCAATCCTATTTATCAACTCCTATTATCAGGATAGGCTTGTAAAACAACTATTATAATTTAATAAATGCAATAAAAATGAATTAAATTTAAATTAGACTAAGCTTTTTATGAGCTTTTTCAATGCTCAATTTATTAAACAGTTTTACTTGTAATTAATCAAAAAAAAAAAAAATATGGTAAATAAACATAAAACCGACTTAAAAAAAAAGCAAGCCACTACATGAACTTAACAACAATAAATACAAGTAAAATATCATCAAATAGTTTTTCAGTAGTTTATCCTCTCTTGAAGATAATGTAGCATACTATTAGAATCTGCAATTTAGACTTTTGTTGCTAAAATGTAACTGGCTAAAATTATGTTAATGTAGCGGATTTTAATTCAATAAATTCAATCAATTTAATTAAGACTACTCTTTTTCATAAATCAGTTACCAATTTATTTTTTCATCTATCAAACATTTTCGAGTGGTATAAGAACTTGTAGCTACCATTGTTTCTTGTTAAGCAAACATACAACCCACTACAAACTTACAATAAACAATAAATAAAAAAAAAATGTATTTTTTTTTTGTTTTGTTTTCAGGAGTTTAGACTCTCTTGAACACAATTTACACTTATTTAGTGTTTATTACTTGGATTTTAGACTTCTGTTGCCAAAATACAACAAACTAAAAAAAAGGTTCATGTAGTGTTTGCTTAAAAATAAAAACAAGAAAACACAGAAATCTGGTTTTGTAGTTTCAGTAGTTTAGACTCTATTCAACGTAGTTTTGTTCCGTGTTTAGAAACTCCAAATTAGGAAGAGGTTGTTAAAATAAAACAAACAAGAAAAAGTTCGCCTATTTATAAAAAATGTATTCTTTTATTTAATAAACAATTTTGGAAGTCAAAAATAAATAAAAATACTACAACACAGGTGCCATATTCTGTCCTCCTTTCAACAAATGGCATCAAACACACATCGTAACTTTGGCGTGAGTGTTGTTTACAGATGTGCAATTCAAACACGCTCATAAAGATATCTAATCACACAATTACGAAAGGCACGATCAGTCTCTTACACAATAACCACCCTGAGCTGGAAAAGCCTCCCGTGTGTGTGTGCGTGCGTGTGTGTGTGTGTGAGAGGCACATGTTCACGGCACACCACCACAACTGACGCGTGTGCCTTTTAAAGCTCACAACCATTCTTGCAATGCAGCGCTTTTTCCCTTTAAAAAGACTATAAAAGATTTATATCAGAGGGAGCAAAGGCTACGCTCTGACACAAAACAAACACAGTGGACGCCAAACAGAGCAAAGTGAGTCTCGGATCATGCACGGGGGAAAAAAAGGCATGCGACACACTGCTGTTTCACCTACAAACGGCTCTGAAATACGATGGTGTAATATGCAAAAATGCAATGCATTCTAAGTGCCCTTCAATGCAAGTTTTTCCTCTAAAGACTACAGAAATGCATGACGTTGCAGCCGTTCCCACACTTCAGGCCGTCGCTCTCAGAGATGTCAACGCAACAGATGGAATACCATACTATGAATTTCATCATAACTGCTACAAATACAGCCGTTTGCATTGCAGAAAACACTCGTGAAATCCTGCTCCATCACAACAAAAAAAGACACAGCTCGTATTTCTGGTCTTATTTGTACGTCTGAGCCCTAAGCAAGCGTCTGATCCAGACAAAAACTAACTAATAAAGATTCAAAAACACTCATAATGCCACTAACAATCGCTGTAATAACAGACGGATTTATGCTGAAGGACACACGTGGAATTACTCTTCAGGAAATTCATGCAATTATAACAAACTGTTATATAAAAAAACAAAAGCGTTTGGTTGGTCAGATGCTGATAATTGTTTCGTTACGGCAATTAAATCGTGTAATGAACAAATCAATAGTGCTTTGTGAACAGCTGTTTTTAAAGCACAGATCGACGTTTATACAAAACCTGAAGAAAGATTAAAAACTTTAAAGACCTAAAAAACAGAATTAGAAATAAGTTTACAAATATGATACAATCATCAAAACCAGATCAATGTGTTTAATTAAAACATGCTAACCGATCAATACTGATACTGTGCATCTGTAATTAAGCCTGTACTGTATTATTGTTGTTTTTATCCCTATTTATTTGTTTATTTTACATTTTAACTTGTCTATTCATAGGTGCATCTATGCCAATTTTAGTTTTAAGTGTTGCATGTGATGCACTTTGAACTTCACTGATTTGTTTGCAAAAGTGAATAAATTTAATTGGTTGATATTAAATATCACAATGCTTTTTCCCTAAATTAAATAAACAGGCTACGAATCCCATTTCTGCATTAACTTTCATTTAACGTTACATTGTATTTAATAATTGAAGCACATCTTATTCTTTAAATACAAACCTAAGTATTCAGATGAAAAATGTGAAAAATGCACACAACGATCAGAAATAATTGCATTTATCAGTGAATTAGTGTAATTTGACTAAAGTAGAAATACTGTAAACTGCATTCAGTAAAACATGGAATCCTAAAATACAACATAACACAAAAAACTCCAAAAACAAAACAAAATAATGCATTTATTCGTGCATTTAATGTAACCTGACCAAACAGAAATACTAACAAATGCTATAAAGTAAAAATATAAGATCTTAACGTCCACAATCCAGCAACAAACTGAACTCGACCATCATAGAAACACTGTCTCGACCTAAACTGAGTGAAAATGCGACACAAAACACTGTAAACAAGTGAACAGATACATAATAACAATAAGAGCTGATGAGAGGAGCACTGTGTCTCTACCTGATGAGTTTACACTGAATACACACACACACACACACACACACACACACACACACACACTCACACACACACACACACACACACACACACACACACACACACACACAATATTAACAGCGCTTCAAAACACCGCTATAAATCACCGAGAAGCCAGAATCAATCCTCACAATCATTTACACACCATATAACCAAACTAATACCGAAATAACATGGTGTTGTTATCCAGAAGCTAGTATGTGTGTGTGATCGTGTTGTTTTGTGTGTTAGCATGTCACACACACACTCGCGCGCAGACTCTCCTCAGCCACATATTCGCAAAAAACTGACAGCCACAGCGATCTTTACCCACACTACGAACACTAGAATATCATCAAAGCGCATTTTACCCGAGTTTATCGGACTTGTTTCCGTAACCATCCACTGGATTCGTTCTCAGGACGCAGTTTGAACTCGCGTTTAGTCCAACGGAACGCTTCTTCTTCTTCTTCTTCGTTGTCCAGATCAACCAAGCAGCGAAACGGACAGCAGCTCCGCTTCGCCCCGCCCCGCCCCGCATATCTATAGACATAGTTACCGCGACGGCCAATCGCGAGCGGGCTTCGCGACCCCCTCTCTGCCGATTGGCTGAGGCGCCTGACAGCTCCCTCGCGATTGGTCGAATGCCGCGACACTGACTGCGAGAGCGGGACACGCCCCCTGCCCTCCAGGGGTGTGTCCTAAGAGGTAAACAATCTGTCCTCTCACAGCGTTTCTGTGTTTAAAAAGTTAAAAATATCAAAAGTAGGTCATTCACATTCAGAAGCAGACCTGTGCAGTCCGGACACAAAGAATGTGAGGGCAGATCTGGGTAAGAGTGAGATACGAAGCATAATAAGAGGATACTTGCAAAAATATGCAGGATTTTATTGACATTATTTTTAGGGATTTCTTTCTACAATTACTATGAGTAACGTCTAATATTATTATTTCGTTATTGGCAATGATATAAAGTGATATTGCTGGACATCCAGGGTGAATAAGAGGGTAAATTCGTTTGTAAATACAATGGTGCATGAATATGACAGGTGCAAATGATGAAAATATGAAGGTTTTTATGATAATTTATGGCTTCATTTGTGGGGATTTCCTTTTAAATCTATATGACTCTATGACTAATATTAATTATTATTATTATTATATGGATATCCAGCAACAACAGGGTAAAATGTACAAATTCTGGGTTTTTATAAAAAAAAAAAAATTAATAATAATAATTCTATAAGGCATGATGCCAAAAATATGTAGGATTTTATTGCAATTTATGACATAATTTGTCAGGTTTTCCTTTTCAATAAATGTGTATCGATGACTATTAATATACCGTATGATTGGCAATAATACAAATTTTCATGGCATAATTTTTAAGGATTTACTTTGCAATCAATATGACTGTATTATTAACATTTAATATGATTATTATATGATTGCCAGTATTATCCAACGACAACAGGGTAAATTGTACAAAAATGTGGGTTTTTAAAAAATAAAATGGGTAAAAATTATTATTATTATTAAGGAATGATGTCAAAAAATATGTAGGATTTTTTTGTAATTTATGATAATTTGTTAAGGTTTCCTTTTCAATCAGTTAATAAGTACATTATTATTATTCCGCAGTATGATTGCCAATAATGCAAACTGATATTGTTGGGTATCTAACAACAATAAATAATATAAATACAGTGGAACATCAATATTGTAACCATACATCTTCATATAAATATTTATATTTATATAATATGCGTGTAAACATGCTTAACAAATCAAATCTTTATGATTTTATTTAGCTGCAACACATTATTCCCAAAACTAAAACATACTGAATGTTCTACAGGATCCTGTTCGTTGTATTCTTTGGGAAATTCCCATCAGGATCCCATAGGATTAGTCCCTGATTATGTTATGATTCCAGGCTGAATCCTGTATATACTGTGAGTGCACTGTGGCTGTGTCTCATATATCTCATGTGTAATGCATACAGGAGATCACGTGAAAGCTGAAAAATAACGTGTGTGTGTGTGTGTGTGTGTGTTACACAACTGCAAAACAATAGTCCCATCATCAGCACATGGTTTCAGGTTGAAACCTGAATCGAGGGGCTATGGTTAAACTTCTGACCTCATCTTTATGTTTGGCGTCACTGGCCTGGTTTTCCTCAGCGTTTCTTTTCATCCATTTAGCTGGGGCCCCCACCGGGGCCACATCATCTGTTTAGTGTGAGTTTGAGGGCCTTTGACTCTGTTGTTGAAATGTCTATACATTAATTATGTGTGTGTTTATTTTGCTACAGTTTGAGGACGGAGTTGTTCCTGAAACAGAGCTGAACTTCCCTTCTTGAAGACTAAAGTGATTCGTTTAATAACTGTCTTGACTTTTAAATTACATTACTGATTTTTAATGTTTTTGAAAGAGCCATCAAGGATGCATTTGTCTGATTAGAAATACAGGAAAAATTGTGAAATATTATTAGTATTTAAAACAGCTGTTTTCTGTGTGAATCTCTGTTAAACTGTAATTTATTTTTATTTCTTCAGTGTCACGTGATCTTCAGAAATCATTCTAATATGATGATTTGCTGCTCAAGAAACATTTCTGATTATTATCAATGTTGAACACAGTTGTGCTGCACAATATTTTTGTTGAAACCGTGATGCATTTTATTTTTCAGGATTCACAGATGAATAGAAAGTTCAGAAGAACAGCATTTATTTAAAATGTTTTGTAACATTATAAATGTCTTTACTGGCACTTTTGATCAATTTAATGCATGCATGTTGAATAAAAATATTAATTAATTTTTTTAACCCCAAATTTTCAATGGTTTCCACAAAAATTTGAAGCATTCGTACTGAAAATGATTTCTGAAGATCATGTGACACTGAAGACTGGAGTAATGATGCTGAAAATACAGCTGCGCATCACAGAAATAAATTACAGTTTAACATATAATCACATAGAAAATAGAGTTTTAATTTGTAATAATATTTCACAATTTTTTTTTATTTTTTCTGCATTTTTAATCAAACAAACGCAGCCTTGGCGAGCAGAAGAGACAAAAAAAGGCATTTATTCCAATTGCTCAAATGCAACATTTAAAGCAACAGTACGCCAAAAGATGAAACGTCAGTCATCATTGCTCACCATCATATCAAACACAAAAGGCAATAATGTTAAAGACCATAAAACGAAAGTCCTGTATGAGCGTGTGTGGTGTGTTTTCACTTGTCAGCACAAACGTGCACGGATGAGCAGCCTTATATAATCTTTTCTCAAGGTTTCCCTCCGCTCGTGTGTTTAGAGGGATGAATCTAGGCCATCTCGTCAGCTTTGTGTCTGCGAGGCGGATCAGGATCGAGGGGGAGGGCTGGAGGAGATCCGAGGGGTGCGAGTGCTTCCTGGGTCAAAGGGCAAGAGCGGTCGGTGAGCCGTGTTTGTGCACATACCATACACCTAAAGAGCTTTCTGATGGAGAAGCGCTTTGAGATCAGCTCTCGTCCACAGACCCTTTACCGGGATCCAGCTGGAAAAACAAACACAGTGTGGGAGTGAGAAGAGAAGAGCTTTGATGGAAACACTGAACCGCTGGAGGTTTCACTGCATGACTCGGAGCTTGGAGTTAATATCTGTGACTAAAAGTACTCGAAAAATACATAGACATGAAAATTCCCTCATCATTTACTCGTTTTCTCACATTGATCTCAAACCCACCACACAAACAAAATGTTAAAAACTGTTTGCCTATGAAATGAAAGTCATAGTCATCAAAAATTTAACATAATATAAAATATTTCATTTTGATAATGATAAAAAGGAATGTATTTTATATAAGCTAGATGCACTTTTCATTTCGCTCAACTTGGTGAGCTACAATAAACTGAAATAAAAATGAACAAAACCCATAAGGACATAAATAAATAACACTGATAAAAATGACAAAAACACTTAAAAATGCTGAAAATGTAACTAAAATTAAAATGAAAACAAAATACAAAAATGTAGAAAATATTAAGCATTTAAAATATGATAAATAAAAACATAAAAAGTGGAAGTACTAAAACTGTAAGTATACTAGAACTTAATAAAACAGACATATTTAAGAATAATAATGATTATGATGATGATGACAAAACCATCCGACAAAATGACTGAACTTTAATGAAAATGTAAAAATCTGAAAACGTTTAAATATAAAGAATTTAAAACATTTAAATATACATATATTTAGAGAGAGAGAGGTAGAGACGAGATGGAGAGAATGGAAACATTTTAAGCTGAAATACTAAATAATAATTTCAATAATAAAAATGACAAAACATCCAACAACATTTTTAAAATAAAAACAGAAAATATAGAAATAAAATCAAATGATTCCCTGATATTTTTCCAGCGGCTTCTTCCATCACTGTCTGACTTCATCCTAAATATATATATATATATGTATCTTTTCTGTCATCTTTCTCTGTCTAGCTTGCACTTATCTGAGATTATTAGAGTATGTTTTACTTCAGACTTTCTACATCAGAATTGCATGTTTAACTCAATGTGTTACTTGCCCTTTCTTTGTAATTATTGGCCTTAATTTATGAGAAAATTGTTTTAAATCCTACATCAGTTCTTTCCAGCATAATTATTGAGTTACATTAATAAACAGAAGCGTTAGAGAAAAGTGAACGCATTCCATGTTTATGTGAACTAACCCTGTCCTATAAAACAGCCAAACAAATTAAAGAAAAAAGAAATAAATAAAACTCCAAAGGGGATAAAGTTGGGAAAATGTTTGGTTGTGTGTGTGTGTGATGCAGCAGGGTTAAATGAATCAATAATCACGCTCCAGTCAAGTCAAGAGAGTACGAGTTCAGTTATTTATTCATGACTTCTCACTGAGAACATATGAAAAATTGAGTTAAAAATGACTCATTGAGAACAAAAACAAACTCCATCTGCTGGGATCTGTCCGATCAGATTTCGTGATATATATATATATATGTGCGCAGTAAAGCACATTTGTAAACTTGGCGAGGTTTTCTATCTGGGCACGACGCCCATTATGTCAGCTAATATGGGAAATGTTTCTATAATATTCAGACACACATTTGAGATTGCACTGAGTATGCTCATCAGGCACGGTTTTCTACAGAAAAGGCATGTTTTTCTTTGTAATCGTTCATCGAAATAATATTTTTCTCCACTTCCTCCAAGTTTCAGCTCACGTGCTGTAATCGAACCCTTTTATTTTCCAACCACTATCATATAAAGACCCCTTCACCGTCTAATCAGTTCCTGATGGATGAAATCAAGGCCCGCACCACGTGCTTATCATCAAATATACAGTTTCTCTTATAAACACGTCACGTTATGGAAGTAAAATGGGTTGTAAATGCCGTTTCATGCTGATTTTGATGTGGCCAAAATAAACTCCTCAAAAGAACCACCGCTTTTGGCCAATAAGCTCTGACTGTGATAGAAAGCAGAAGGAGACACTGCTTATAGTGATGACAAGTTGACCACCATGTATGAAATGTACTGTTTTAGTGGCTTAAAACATGTAATGTAGGATTGCATCAGTGTCTCAGCAATGGATGTGAATGGGTGCCGTCAGAATGAGAGTCCAAACAGCTGATTAAAACATCACAATAATCCACAGCACTCCAGTCCATCAGTGAACATATGGAGAAGACAAAAGCTGAAACAAATCCAGCATTAAGACGTTTTTAACTCAAATACATAGAGTCTATAATCCATAATAACACTTCCTCCAGTGAAAAAGTGCATCTCCTGTTGTCTCTCACATCAGAATCCAGACACATATTTGTTTAGATCTGTTTAAACACTGCTTGATCTGTGCAGATTTCTCTCCTGATTCACACCAGAACACTTTTTCACTGGAGGAAGTGTCACATAAATTTGTAAAAACAATACATGTTTAGGGTATTATGAAATGTTTTATTTTTTCTTCACCACATGTTTTATTGTTACCTAATTCTGTGTTGTGCATGTCTAATTATCTAAATGCATAAAAACAACTTAACTGATTAAAATAGCCTTATGAGATGTTTTTTCCCTCTCAGAAATTCTGTTGTGTATTTACATTTTTCTGGTTATCAAATGAAGGCATAAAACATTTAATTTACCTTTTAATTATTGAACTTTTATCTGCAAACTTTATTTTTTGGTAAACAAAGGGGATTTACTATTAAAATTAAAACATGGAAGAAATGTTGTGTGATTATTCCTTAAAAAAATAATGTTTGTTTCTTTTTAGTAGTAGTAGTAGTAGGCTATGCAAATTCTACTGAACAACAGTAATACATTTCTGGCAAATACTTGTCTTTAAATTAAACCGGACTTTTATTTTGACGGGTTGCCGTGAATACCTAAACAGTTCTGTGTATGTGATATGACGGTCAAATGCTCATGAAGTGACACTCAGAGCAGTTCTGGAGATGTTGTTCATGTGTTTACGTCCTTATTTAGAGAGACGGCAGACGCTGAAATCACCGCGAGCGTCACACACGCTTCCATACGTGTGTATTATAAACGAAACCGCGCTTCTGTGCCATTCATTAACAGAGACACGCAGAACATGCAGGATTCATATTTAAATCTTAATATTTACTAGTCCATATCGCGATTTGATTTAAGTGTAATGACCTGCTTTTGATTAATTCATTCAGAATCTGACAAATTCCTTGACATTTATGACGCGATATTATGGAGGGAAAACAGCTTGATTTTATTTAATTTGGTGCAGATGCTGAAATTTATGTGATGCAGTTCTGTTGCTTGTGATGTAAATCAATGACAGAAGAGCAGATGCTGAGATAAAACAATCTAAATATCAGCCGTCACTCAAGCCTTTTAGATTTAAAAACACCTGAAGCACAATCATCAAGTTCAACACTTAAATAAATCCAGAGTCTTTTGTAAAGCACATTCAGTCATCAGCGTTGAAGAACAGCTCCATTTACTGAAATCTCCACAAGCGTCTGCCAAACCCACATCTCAATAACATACTTCACTTAAACAATAAAATCTGACAACAAGGCTTTTATAAATGGTGCTTCTTTAACTCCAATGAGGCTTGAATGAACTGAAACTGAGGTTTGTCCAGCTAATGCAAATAGTTTTTCATTCAGCCGATATGTTTCTCTGGAGATTTCTCAGACTGTGTTTGAAATATAATACTAGTTTCCCACTTACTGTAAACAGAAAGCCTTATTGCTTATTTCCATTTTGTGTGAAAATGTAATTTGGCAATAATGATGTTAAAAATCACAGCTAATTCATTTTTCAAACCAGAAATGACAAGTCAAGAAGATTTTATGCGTATGAACACTACATTTATTGATCAAAAATACAGTAAAAATTTGAAATATTATTCTAATTTCAAACAGCTGGTTTCTATGTGAATATCTATTAAACTGTAATGTATTTCTGTGATGCGCAGCTGTATTTTCAGCATCATTACTCCAGTCTTCAGTGTCACATGATCTTCAGAAATCATTCTAATATGATGATTTACTGCTCGTTATTATATTATTAAGTTTCTGATTATTATCAATGTTGAAAACAGTTGTGCTGCACAATATGTTTGTCGAAACCTTGATGCATTTTATTTTGCAGGATTCACAGATGAATAGAAAGTTCAAAAGAACAGCGTTTATTCGAAATAGAAATCTTCTGTAACATTTTTAATGCATCCTTACTGGTTAAAACCATTATTTTTTTTTTTTTAAATCCTTGTTTTGGCAATGACTCACACTCAGATTAGGAAGATAAAAGCATGAAGGTGAATTCAGGTGAGAGTTTAGCGTGTTCACTTTGGGCTGATGGGTAATCTTTGCCTGTTTAACGACACAAATAGATAAAAATGTGATTGTTTAGACTCACAGATGAGAGACCCAGCTTCCCTCAAGCTCCTGTTTTAATGAAACTGATGGTCATCTGATTGGCAGCAGCGCTGACCGCCTCAGCAAACGATCACCAGACAGACGTGTTTCCTTCAAACAGTGTTTGAGCAAATCGATGAGTCAATGGACCGCAAGTCTGAGTCTGGTAGAAAGAAAAAACCCACATTTTTTCCGAACAGTTTCATGTGTCAGGATGGTGGTCGGCTGTCTGGGGCCTGCGGAGGGGATTTCACATCTTTCTATTGTTCTGTATTGACTTGAGCTCGAGAAAAAAACATTAAAGAGTCGAATCGTCAGGCCTAAAGAATCGGTCTCCTCTGCCAGAGCTAAACTTAGAAAATAACAGGACTCCTTTGCCAGACACGGAAGACACTGCCCTAGAAAAATGGCATGGTAAAGCAGGCCCAAACCGGCCAGACGCGGAGACACTTATCTAAAAGATGACAGAGACCGAGAGACAGCTAAAGTAGCATCAACTGCTGCCAAATACATATATAAACCCGCACACACCCTAAAGGGCTATAACTTTAGCACATCGCTGCTAAAAATGAACAAACTGCTGTGCATAATGCATATCAGGTATATGAACCATTATCAAATGCACCAGACTGATTTCTGGCATTATTTTTGAGGTTATCAGTAATATCCTCATATCACTGTATGTGAGCAGCACATAATAATTATACAGAACAGTGTAATCACTCACAGGTCATGAATCACTTGTGAGCTTCAGTGTTTTCGACTTCGCATCGCTGCTCATTTGCATAAGGTTATTGCATATTTAGGCTATTCTCTGCTTGAACACGGCCTAATCACATAATGTCAGGTATAGTGTCTTTTTTGACGAGGTTCCCACGCAAACTGCACCTAAAAACAATCCTATTCATGAACAAATGACTCTAGCAGCCGGTTGTTTTTTGTTAGTGAATAATAATTAATGTATCTTTTTTAGGAAATGATTATTATTATTAGTTTGTTTTTTGTGGTTCATAAAAAATGATGTGCGGTCTGATTGCATACGAGATGATTTTTATTTAAAAAAGCAGTTTTTCACAATTGCTTTGCCTCCGTTCTCGATGGATATTTTATTTCTCAAAGCAATAATTTCAGATTTCTGAACAATTCGTCTCAAGGTCACAGCAGATTTGACTTTCTTATTCATTTGAGTAAGTTGCACACGTTTAGGCACACATGCAATTACAACTGTCTACAATTTGAACAATGATAAGTAAATGCACATGGCTTGCTGATGAGCTGATTCTCATTGAAAATGTCATACTTTTGACAACAGTTCCTGTATGCACATGCAAAATGTCCCATTCAAACATCAAAATCTGCCTTGGTATTTATATTAAATTAAATAGAACAAAAAAATGACCAGTAGCTATGACTCACGTGATGACAAAAATCTTTTAATTTTGGCAGGTTTCTGCTTTGTTCCTGCGTTCTGTAGAGCTGTGGTTAAACAGTTGTGACATCTGCACTTACAGTTCAGAGGAGACTGTTTGCTGGTGGCTGGTTTTAATCACTCTGAAGAATCCTTCACTCAAATAAATTCAAATAAAACATCTGACTCACTCAGACTGAAGTGCAACGTCTGGACGAAATTAAACTATTCTGCTTAAACAAATTTTCACAGGACACATGCCGGTTGATAGATGATACAAATGTTCTGCATGGGAACATTGTTTTTAAATTATCCGAATCGTAAAAATTTTGAGTTTTCATGTTGTAAAAATTAACATTGTTTTAAAGGTAGAACGTTTCCTGCAGTGTTATTTGAATATTTATTTTTAATATTTGAAGAATGTTAAACTTCCAGTTTTTTGATGTGATCAGAATGTTATTTAAAGGTTGCTAATACATTTCTTACAACATTCCACTAACTTTTTTTTTTGCAAACAAAATATAACATTCAAACGTTTGTTTTTAATTTTCTAAGAACATTAAAATGTCCAGCATTTTATTGGACATTTACATATACATTTTACAACTTTATTTTCACCTGATATATAATGCTATGAGAATATTTACTTTTTATATTTCAAGAATGCAAAACTGTCCAGTTTTCCAATGTTCTGTATTTAAAAAGTTGTTATAAGAATGTCGATAAAATATTAATAAAGTTCCATGAACGTTCCATAAACATTACTTTAAGAACGTTTTGTCCTAACATTTATATAGCTTAAGTTTTGAGGATGTTCTCTGGATGTTGTTCATATCAACCTCTCCTTCTTGTGGATTTCTTAATGTCTTATTTGAATCTATTTGAACCCTACCCTAATACTATTCTAAGTGTTTTATTTTTGTATATGGCAGCGTTATGCCAGGACAGGACTCTGTCTATTAATACGTGAGGACAGTGAGGGGTTTTCTGTCTAGCGTTTAGTTTGACCGCTCGGGTTATTTGTGTCACAAGAGTCTTCAGACTTCGACCCGCCTGCTGTTTTTGCGTGATTGTGTGTGTTGAAGCGGCTCTTATGTAACTCCAGACGCAGATGAACCCTGCAGTCAACCGGACGCTTGTTTGCCAAAGACCCTGACTAATGCTGCTGTCAGGAAAGTGCTGATCTGGCAGTATTTCAAATGAGCCGGTGTTTGCACTGAGCATATTATGGACATTTAGAAGCATTTTCCTTACCCTATACTAAATGAAGCATTGTTTATTATATATTTCATTGATTTTTAGAAGAGGCTTCATTGCATGAAAACCAGGACCTGGTCAGAAAAGAATATATATACAGTATATTGCTGTTCCTATGTATATTACTAAAAAAAAAAAAAAAACAATTAAAAATTAATAAAATAGTAATAAAAATCAGTGATACTATAATAACGCTGCAAAACATATCAAATCAATCAATCTAATGTATTTTCTTTATAAAGACCAGTATTTATACAGATAAGACAAATGCAAAAATGCAACAACAACAAAAAAGTCACAATGTAAAATTAAATAAATAAACACTCACAATGTTTTAGTTACATCTTTTGATATCTTTCATAAACGCTCGTAACTGCTCTTTTTTTTATTGCATTTCCCAATTAAAGCAAGTACAAATAACAAAAGGTATATATCTTAAAAATGCAATGTCATTATTGTTTATATAAAAGCATCTGCTAAATGCATAAATGTGAATGTTGATTTCGCTGATTTCTGATCAAGACTGACCTGTATCTGATGATCCGCTGACCTTTGACCTGTAAACAATGACATGCACTCAGACACAAACTCACGGCTTGAACGTATGCACGATATCCTGTGGGAACCAATCAGATCACTCATTTAAATAATGACCAAAACCTCAAATGAAATCAAACTCTAAAGGCATCAACCACATGCATCATTGGGATGTTGTGCAAATAATGCATGAGAGAGTTAGACCTAAACATACTCTAAAAAGCAAAGAAATTCAGCAAAAGTTTTTAACTTTAGTTCAGTTGTGTATATGAAAGGTGCTTTGTGAATATTCATCTTTATTTTCAACAGATTTTAAAAGTTAAGTTTTTCTTAAAATATGAAAGTGAAAACTGATTCAAAATATTAATAAAAACTGCATCTCAGACATAAACAAACAAATATTAAGCTTTTATTTAATTTTATTTTTAATTATTTTATTTTATGCAATTTTGTTGACTTACTAATGACACAATTTTAAAAAATAGCTTCAAAAATGCCTCACATTCTTGTTTCTTGTTGGCAAGTTGCACAGGAAAATATTCTAAATATAAATAATAAATATATTATTTATAAACAACCTTTCCTACCAACTGTCATCTATTTTCAGTGAGCTTCAGAATGCATTCTGGGATTGATTTGTCCATGAAAT
>NC_056619.1:26168047-26193047 GCF_018340385.1 Cyprinus carpio
CCAGAGGGGACGATTATCAGTCAATAACAACCTAAATAAGACATGACCTCAGAAGAGACACCAGTCAGATGAACTATTATGTGCTACATTTAAGTAATTTTTCCACGGATAAAAATAAAATAAAACAACACAGGATTAGAGTTTCTCAGTTATGATGCTAGCAACAGCAGGGTCATAGGTTCGATCCTTGAACGCAGCATGAGTTATTTTGGGTAAATCTGTCTGCCAGATGCATCAGTGTAAATAAAGGTAAATGTTTTCACTTTTCGGTGAAGTAAACACTTTTAACACTTTCCTTTTTTACTAAAATCCATTTTTGTTATTTAGCAGAAAAGGTCACATAAATCTAAAAAAAAAAAAATAATACAGTTAAAGTTTTAGAATAAAAACTAAACACTGCTAATATTGTTAGGTCCGTAATGTTTGGTTTATTTATTTATTTTTATAATTGTTTTAAGTCACTTTGGAAAAATGCATATGCTAAACAAAAAAAATGCAACAGATTTAAATATTTTTATTATTGTTATTATTATTCAACATTTTTAAATGTCAACATCTGATAACAATGCTGATAGAAAATCAGGAGTTATAGCTAACACTCTCACAACATTAACATTAACATTATTCAATAATTATGTAAATGTTCTTAAAGTAATGTTTACGGAACGCTCTTATAAATTAGAATATTTGATACATGTTCCCATAACGTTGAGAGAAAACATTCTTAGATTGTTTTCATTGTTGAATTGTCCTTATGGTAATTTCATCTGACAAACGTTCTTAGAATGCTGAAAATAGACGTTCAGTTATTGTTATGTTTGATGAAAAAATTAGTAGAACGTTGTAAGAAATGTTTTAGTAAATTTTACGTAACATTTTAATCACAACAAGAAAACTGGGCATTTTAACGTTCTTAGAATATTAAAAATAAACTTTCAAATAACGTTATATTTTGGGTGAAAATAAAGTTAGAGGAATGCTGTAAGAAATGTTTTAGTAACATTTAAACAATGTTATAATCACAAGAAGAACACTGGACACTTCAGCATTTTAAACAATAATAACACAATGTTTCTATAGTCTACATTTGTCACCTGGGTTTAAGACAAACACATTTCAATAGGTCAGTAGTATGGTTTTTTTCTCCAGCTATCAGTGAACATTCTCAGAACGTTCAAACGCTCAAGGTTCCATCAAAGTTATGAACAAACGTGTTTCCAGTAACATTAAGAATGTTTATTGTTTGGCCTTTAGTCACATTCTCGGATTACTATACATTGCTCAATGGAACGTTTTTTTTTTCCTGAAACGCTTTAGTTAAACGTTTGTAAACATTAAAACGTTCTACTTGTTTCAGAACGTTTCAAGCGCTGGAAAACGTTCAAATGAAATGTTCACACAACCAAGAAAAAGTATTTTAACATATTTTGTTAGCTAGACAGTTGTTCTGAAAAGACAACAAACGTGCAGCTCTAGACATGTTTTGGCCTGCTTGTTTTGCACCTGCGTTACTCACGAGGTCAGGGGTTTGCAGATTATTCCCAGACTGAGCTGAATGAACCCTGATTTCATCCGCAGTTCCTCCAGGACTGATCAAGTCCTGCCAGACTCGTGCTGTGGTGGTTTCGCGGATATTCTGGTTTTTACCTCCATCTACTGGAGAGTTCAGTAATTCGATCAGTAATTCAAGAACTTCCAGCTCTGCGTCACAGATGTCATGAATAAATCAAGACAGGGCTGAGAAAACATCTTGACAGAACACACAAGCCTAAAAACACACGAACACAGACCGCAAATGCACTGACGATTCCACTGCTGTAAAACTGTCTGAATCTGAGTAGAAATAAAGCAGAGAACAGCAGCATCTGGTCTCCAACAACACGTGTTTGCATTTCTGTTAGCCCAGTAAAGTCTATTCTGTTCTATCAATTTCTATTCTATTCTATTCTATTCTATTCTATTCTATTCTATTCTATTCTTCTAACTAATAGGGAACGTTCTCAGAACTTTGGCTAACGTTCTGGCTAGGATCTCCAATACATTCTTCGAGTTACTTAAATAGAACGTTCCTTTAAAAGTTATCGGAGAAACGTTCACAAAAACATTCTGAAACATTAGTTGGACATATGTCTAACTTTTATAGAACTATGGTTCAAAGAACATTCAAAAATAACGTTCGCTAAATAAAACGTTGCTTAAGGTTCAAACGTTCACCTTGAGAAAAAAAAACAAAAAACACGTTTTTTAAACATTTATAACGCTCGGGAAAAACGTAAACAATGTTTTCAGAAGTTAGCGGGACGTTAGCAAAGCGTTAGCATATTTTTGTTATCTTGCTGCTGTCCATTAATTAAACATCTCCTCAGTGTTCACACTGTTTAAACATGTCTTTTCACCTCAGATGAAGGAGATGTTTGAGCAGATGAATTATTGAGTTTATGAATAATATAATGAAGAATAAAATATGCTCTGCTGAAGGTGATGAAGCTCTTGAGCTTTACACTTAAATGAGCTTACCTTAAGTTTGACAGCTGAGTTCAGAAAACATTTAATTGTAGCATACTTTGTTTGAAAATGAAATACTACATCGCAGTTCTCCTAATGGAAAACTTGTATTCACTTAGCAAGTTTGTAGGCTACCACGTTTTTATATACCATGGTAAGCTATTATCATCATTCGGTATCATATCAAAGTGTCGTGATATTGCTATTTTAACCATTACTGTATCATAACCCCGCAGTTTTACATTTTTATTATATATAGCTAACTTATTTTGTCTTCTGGAAAACATGTTACTATCTTCTGTAGCCTCTGAAGGGCAGTACTAAATGAAAAAAATATGATATTTAGGCAAAATAAGAAAAATGGCAGCACATCTCCATTCTGTTCAAAAGTTTTCACGCCCCGGCACTTAATGCATGGTTTTTCCTTCTGCAGCATCAGTGAGTGTTTGAACCTTCTGTAATAGTTGTATACGAGTCCCTCAGTTGTCCTCAGTGTGAAAAGATGGATCTTAAAATCATACAGTCATTGATGGAAAGGGTTCAAATACACAGAAATGCTGGAAAGCCAAAGAATTTGTGTGAGCTGAAGGATTTTTCTGAAGAACAGCAGGCAGTTTAACTCTTCAGGACAAACAAGGGACTCGTGAACAGCTATCACTAAACACAGCTGTGGATCATTCAGCTAACAACACAGTATTAAGAGTCAAGGGGATGAAAACTTTTGATATAGTAATAATAATAGCTGAACATGGCGAAACAGCTGCTGTAATGTGTCTTTATCTTTATGTGATTTAATCATGTGTAAATGTGTTTAAAAACGTCTATTTGAGCGTAAATGTTTGTAGGTCGGTTGTTTACATTTTCTAAAGGAGTTATTCACGCGTCGGTCCCATGGTGTAATGGCTACCCTTATGAAAATTAACCATGGTTTTACTACAGTAAAATTGCAGTTACCATGTTTTTTTAGAGGGGGGGTATTGATTACCATTTGTATAACCACAGTTATACAATGGTTTAACTATGGTTAGTAGCAAAACCAATTTGTGGTTAGGAGAAAATCTTAAATATAATATAATATTTATATAAATATAAAATATTATAAACCTTTATTTGGATATGGCAACATAATATGGCACTCTACAATGTTTCTATGAATAAATCTCTGACAGAGGCTATCAGCCAATCACTGTGTGCAGTTAATGAGCATGCTGACATCATCCATAGCAATTAGGTCAGCCCCGCCCCCTTACTCTGAGCTTAAGACTTCTCTCTATTCCTTAATACAAGTTCGTCTCAGCAGCTTTGAGAATAGGTTTTAAGAAAAAACTCTTTACTGCTATTTAGGAGAACTCTAAAATCTGTTGAATACGAGGAAGGCGCATCTTGAGAGTGACTCATTCTGCATTCATATGAACAATGCATTTGTACATGACTCAGTATCCTGAAACGCTTTTCAAATAAATAAATTAAAACTTCACGGACGTTTGCATCTATTTATGTTATGAGGATAGCTTCCTCAGGAACCGGAGAGAGAATGGTGCAGAGGCTGAGGGTTAACAGGGTAAAATACAGCTAATAAAACCTAAAAAAATAACCTTTAGCAAACTGTATGTATAGGTTCTCTTTAGGTTATAACAAAACAGAAACGTTAGTAATGTTTTGGAAAGGTTTGTTTATGTTTATAAAACCTAAAAATAACCTTTAGAGAACATTCTGTAGGCTATAAATTGTCTTTAGGTTATCACCACAAACTGTTCTGGAAGGTTTTTAGTTACGTAATTGTAATATAAGTAAGACACTGAAGTGAGCTGCTGTTTTTGTCACTCTTCTGAGGAAGATTCATTCACTGGTTTTGTGAATGACATTTTGGTCAGATTTATTTAATGTTCATCCAGTTTCACTGTTTTCTTTGTTTGACTACTTAAAAGAGAATATAGGAAAATATAACTTTATTGATTTGTGTTTCCTGCTAGCTAAATTAGTCTTTAAACCCCTCGTCTTTATACAAAGTTGATCTTGACAAGTATATGGAAACTATCCAAAGCTCTGTTAATCTAAAAACTGCATCTATATGTTCATCCTCAAGGTGTAGATTTATTACTTTTTTTGTTAACCTGGCAACATATCCCTTATGAAAATCAAGTATGGTTTTACTAAGAATAAAAACACTATAGTTAAACCATGGTAAAAACAAAATAACCAAGGTTTTGCTACACTAAACATAGTTTAAACATGGTATTTGTATAGTAAAACTGTGGTTATACCAAAAAGGTATCTTAAGGGATTTGTATCTGTGTACACTTTCTTTTTTTCTTTCTTTTTACTTAGTTTTTACAACTGAAAAAATATTCACAATACACGCTCAGAAGTCTCAATCTGAATCAAAATCTTTTGATCCGCGGATCGCAAATCTTTTGATTCAGATCGAGACTTCTGAGCGTGTATTGTGAATATTTTTTCTGATTTCTTTTCTTTCTTTCTTAAACAGTACAAAAACTTGAAACCATGAGGCAGTGCAGTTCTTAAATCTGAATCAAATGATTCGTGAAACGCACTCCGAAGTTTTGATCTGAATCAAATGATTCGCGAAACGCACTCCGAAGTTTTGATCTGAATCAAATGATTCGCGAAACGGACTCCAAAGAGCCGATCTGAATCAAATGATTCGCGAATCGCACTCTTTAGGTATGTCCGATCTGAATCAAATGATTCACACTCCGAAGCGCCGATCTGAATCAAATGATTCGCGAAACGCATTCCGAAGCTCCGATCTGAATCAAATGATTCGCGAAACGCACTTCGAAGTTTTGATCTGAATCAAATGATTCGCGAAACGCACTCCGAAGCTCCGATCTGAATCAAATGATTCGCGAAACGCACTCCGAAGCTCCGATCTGAATCAAATGATTCGCGAAACGCACTCCGAAGCTCCGATCTGAATCAAATGATTCGCGAAACGCACTCCGAAGTGCCGATCTGAATCAAATGATTCGCGAAACGGACTCCAAAGAGCCGATCTGAATCAAATGATTCGCGAATCGCACTCCGAAGTTTTGATCTGAATCAAATGATTCGCGAAACGCAGCTCTGATCTGAATCAAATGATTCGCGAAACGCACTCCGAAGCTCTGATCTGAATCAAATGATTCGCGAAACACACTCCGGAGCTCCGATCTGAATCAAATGATTCGCGAAACGCACTCCGAAGCTCCGATCTGAATCAAATGATTCGCGAAACGCACTCCGAAGCTCCGATATGAATCAAATGATTCGCGAAACGCACTCCGAAGCTCCGATATGAATCAAATGATTCGCGAAACGCACTCCGAAGTTTTGATCTGAATCAAATGATTCGCGAAACGCACTCCGGAGATACGCATCTGTGTTATGTGTTTAGTGATTCGCGATACGAACTCCTATGTTATTATATTGATTAGATGATTGGAGTACGAAGCTCTGATATGAATCAAATGATTCGCGAAACGCACTGATTCACGAAACGCACTCCGATGTTTTGATCTGAATCAAATGATTCGCGAAACGCACTCCGAAGCTCTGATCTGAATCAAATGATTCGCGAAACGCACTCCGAAGCTCTGATCTGAATCAAATGATTCGCGAAACGCACTCCGAAGTAGGGTTGCCACCCGTCCCTTAAAATTACGGAATCGTCCCGTATTTAAAGGTAAAATGATGCGTCCCGTATCAAATCAATACGGGACACGATTTGTCCCGTATTTTACAAATGGCAACATATAGTTGAATAAACAAAAAAGTATATTGCACTGTTTATAATACTAATAGCAATTATAATGAAATCAATTTAATACGAGGTATTAGAGAAGCTCATTTGCGCGATTCCATTTTGGCATCTTTGTTTTCACAGAGACGGAGTCTCCAGAACGCGCGCCGTAAAAGCCCTTTCATGCGCTAAACCAGCGCGGTTTAAAACATCTAGAGCTCACATCCGCCCTTTGAACACAAGACTCTCCAGACGTAGGGATGAATAGGAAAGTTATCAGTGTGTCTATCCTGTAACTAATGGTGAACGTGCAGTTTGCAGAGAAGCATTTCAGTTGTTCACGTTGGACTGTCTGACTTAAAGGGATAGTTCACCCAAAAATGAAAATTTTGTCATCGTTAACACACCCACAAGTTGTTTCAAACCTTAATAATTTCTTTCTTCTGTTGAACATAAAAGAAGATACTTTGAAGAATGTGGGTAACCAAAGAGTTTCTGGTCCCCAAGGAATTTATTATATTTGTATTTATTTTTGATTTTTTCTTGAAGTTACTGAGGACCAGAAGCTGTTTGGTTACCCACATTCTTCAAAGTGTCTTCTTTTGTGTTCAACAAAAGAAAGAACTTTAAGCAGGTTTAGAACAGCCTGGGTAAATTATGATTTATATAATTTTTATTTTTGGGTGAACCATACATTTAAAGTGACAGACACATGTGCTTCAAGGTATAGGCCTATTGTTTTATTAAAATTGGGATAGTCTGTTAATATAATATTCCATTCATTATCAGAGCATGGTAGACATGACCCTAACTCCGAAGTTTTGATCTGAATCAAATGATTCGCGAAACGCACTCCGAAGCTCTGATCTGAATCAAATGATTCGCGAAACACACTCCGAAGCTCTGATATGAATCAAATGATTCACGAAACACACTCCGAAGTTTTGATCTGAATCAAATGATTCGCAATCTGCGCTCCAAAGTCCGATCTAATTCAAACAATTCACGATAAGTAGGGTAGAGTGGGGGAAAACGTGGCGTTTTCCCCCACTCTACCCTACTTTGAAGTCCCAGTATGAATCCAATGATTCGCGATATGCGACCTGATTGAAGCGAATCGAAACAGAATCACCTTGCGACGCAATAACTGTAAAAAACTATTGTTTACAAATGAAATATCTATATTTCCATTTCCACATGAAACATCCAATACTACGAACATATTCAAGTGAGGTAACAGTTTACTGCTAATGCTAACTAGTAAAACACTCCATTAATATGACGAGCTGCAGCTCAAAATACATGTGAGATGGAAACATTGTGCATTATGATCGAGTTTGGAGCTTTATTCACTATTTTTAAAATAGTTTGAGCTCCAGTTCAGTTGTTGACAGTTCATTGGGAAATCAGTTGAAAGCTTCCAGTCTCTGAGAACATTGAAATGAATGTGGAATTTATTTATCAGTATATATTATAATAAATATTCGTGAAATTATTGTTGTATCTGATTGTTGGAGTGATAGTCAATGTAAAGGGCAAATGGGAGAAGCAGCCAGATGAACAACAATTCTTCAAGCAGTACAGTAACGAAAGTTCAAATGCAAGTACTTTTATTGAGTTTCACTAGATTCATTTCACAAATAGTGATATTCCAATATTAACACGTCAAAGTGGAATGTTGTCTCTTCGCATTTTCCCACAAAAAGTAAATCATAAAAACATTGAAACATAAAAACTCCCCTGGAAGGACTCATGAAGCAGATACAGTGCTTAGCTATACTACAGCTTATTACATCATCATATCTTTATACAGTACATATGAAAAGTCCCGGTATATTCCTTTTTCTGCTCACTCTTGCGTAAACCTCCCGAGAGCACATGCGCACTACCTAGTGCACTACCCTAGCAATACCCAGGGCAGGACTTACAGTTGAGGACAAAAGTTTACATCCCCCTTTCAGAATCTGCAAAATGTTAATTTGACCAAAATAAGAGGGGTCATACAAAATGCATGTTATTGATTATTTAGTACTGACCCGAATAAGATATTTCACATAAAAGATGTATAGTTCACAAGAGAATATAATAGTTGAACTTATAAAATGACCCCGTTCAAAAGTTTTCATCCCCTTGACTCTTAACACTGTGTTGTTAGCTGAATGATCCACAGCTGTGTTTAGTGATAGCTGTTCACGAGTCCCTTGTTTGTCCTGAAGAGTTAAACTGCCTGCTGTTCTTCAGAAAAATCCTTCAGCTCACACAAATTCTTTGGCTTTCCAGCATTTCTGTGTATTTGAACCCTTTCCATCAATGACTGTATGATTTTAAGATCCATCTTTTCACACTAAGGACAACTGAGGGACTCGTATACAACTATTACAGAAGGTTCAAATGCTCACTAATGCTGAGGAAGGAAAAACCATGCATTAAGTGCCAGGGCGTGAAAACTTTTGAACAGAATGGAGATGTGTTGCCATTTTTCTTGTTTTGCCTAAATATCATGTTTTTTTTCATTTAGTACTGCCCTTCAGAGGCTACAGAAGATAGTAACATGTTTTCTAGAAGACAAAATAAGTTAAATTTACCCTGATCTTCAAATTCAATAAGTTTTTTTTCGCTCTTAATGCATGGGTTCTCTTCTCTTGTCTACTGTATGTAAACATCTTTTGTTTGAAATATCTTATTCATGTCATTATTAAATAAACAATAACATGCATTTTGTATGATCTCTCTTATTTTGGTAAAATAATAAACACTTGCAGATTCTGAAAGGGGGATGTAAACTTTTGACCTCAACTGTAGTAATTTGGGGGCCCCAAGCAAATTTCAGGTATATGGGTCCCCAACACAATAACTATGTGCTCTTTTAACCCTAACCCGTATTTTCTCGCTCTTATAGTTCTCTCTTGTTTTTCCTGTCTTATAGTTTATAGTTTATTTACCCCTTTACAACAGGCTATATATTGAATTGTTGACTATGTGCTCTTTCAAATGTCATAAAATTATCCCATGCAACTCATTCCATATTCCAAGTGTTCTGAGAGCATAGGCTACAGAAACAAATCGAAAATGTAATCTAATATTAAGCGAAAATCTCCATTGCGTTCGTGCATTTGTATGAGTGCGCAGCAGAGATGGCGCCCCTAGGAAAAGCACACAAGCAAGTCATTTTGAAACATCAAGACGAATAAAATCATGATACGAAACACAATACTTTCTTCTCTGATGTTAGTATATCCGTTCTGAGACAGTCATGATTTTAGCCTAGAAAGTGTGCAAAGAGCTCCCTCTATAATCACTAAAAGCTGTCAATGACTCTTTGCGATCTCACGATGTTCCGTTATTCAGTGGAGCTCTCTACACTGCACTTGAAAAAAACTCTGCATTTTGAATGGCGAGTAAACATTTGATGCTCTACAGAACTCAAATACATACTGGAGCATTTGCCAAATATGTTTCACCAGTATCAGATGGGGCCCATGATTCCCCGGGGCCCTAAGCGGCTGCTTATCTTGCTTATTGGTTAAGTATGCCGGAAGACGGACAAGGAAAATATCCGTTTGTTGGTTTGTTTCTCCATATGAACACAATCCTTCCATTTATACTGAAATATAAATACGTGAACAGTTTAGACTGAATAAATGGTGCTAACAGCAACTTTACAGTCAGACCGATGTGTTTAAATGTACAGATTGGCTACAAAGTGTTTAAAAGTACAAATAAAACACTAATACATGTATTAATCCATAACGAAAACAATTAAGTCTTTAACTAGTCATGTGGTACACAGAAATACATCCCAGCTAACAGGGAACGTTCTCAGAACTTTAGCTAACTTTCTAGTTTTCTCAAAGTTATGAACTAACATTCTTCTAGCTATCTGGTCTTAAATAACATTCTGAAATGTTAGGACAAAAGACATTATTTATACATTGTTTATGGAATGTTTTTTCTTAAACATTTCAGAGGGACGTTTCTTTTACATTTTTTAAAGCTAACAGGGAACATTATCACAACGTTTTTTAAAAGTTATAAAAAAAAGGACAAAACGTTCTTAAAGTAAAGTTTAGCAGACATTTTCTATAACTTCATTTCGTAAACTTTCTCATAATGTTACGAGAAAACATTCTTAGAACAACCTTCTCGGAATGTTCTTCAAATGTTATTTCCATTTTATTGTAACTTTTAAATAACATTCCAATCTTGACATTTTAACATTCTTAGAATATAAAAAATAATAAACTTTCAAATAACTATATAGTTCAGGTGAAAATACAGTTAGCAATGTTGTAAGAAATGTTTTTGTAGTTTTTAAATAACGTTAATCACATCAAGAAAAATTTTTGGACATTTTAACATTCATAGAATATTAAAAATACATGTTTAAATAACATATTTAGGGGGGAAATAAAGTTATTAGAAAGTTGTAAGAAATAGTTTTGTAACCTTTAAATAGTGTTAGAATCATGACCAGAAAACTGGACTTTAAATCTTTCAGGAAGATTTCATTTCAATGTTGTGTTCAAAGTTTTTTTTTAGAAACTTGGGTTTAAACTACTTGTGTCAGAATGTTAAGAGAATATTCAAAAGTAACATTCCCATAACATTTGCAAAAAATGTTTCATTCACAACTTCCAGGAAAAAAAACTTCCGGGTTTTTTTTTAATTTTTTTTTTTTTTTTATTTTTAATCTGGACGTTTGGAGAACATTCAGAAATAACGTTTTTGAAACTTAAAGCTGCAGTCCGTAATTTTATTTTTTATTTTTGGTTAAAAATGACAGTACATAAGTACATAACCAGCCAGTGTTTAAACTATCTCTGTACCTTAGCCCCATTCACAACGGTTAGCTAATGTTTTCAAATTCAATTTGCGGAAAATTTGAGCATGCCGCTGTGTCATTACATTAAATGTGCATCTGATTACAGATAGCCTGGGATTACACAAGATTTGTATTTCAAAGAGAACCGGTTCTAAGGAAGAATAATTAGCTTTTGGGGTTAAAAGAATTTCTTAATATGAAATTCGAATTGTATGCAATTAGAGATTAGACTGTACAGAAATTGAAATCTACATGGAACGCTAATACACTTAGTCATGCAATGCTGATGTTAACATGAACAATTTGAGAACAAAGTATAGCAATAATAATAATTTGCATGGTTTGAAGTGATATGAGCATTAGATTTAATCACCACTGTAGTGCAATTTATTTTGATCCTGGTTGGTCAGAACAAAAGTGGCAGACTTGTTACTTACTTCAGATGACAATATACAGTGAAAATGCTTATTTGGTTCATATATTCCAAGACATAGACTAGAATCTGTGATTCACAAAGTACTATAAAAATCCACACCGATGACTGACTGCCACACATTCACCTCAAATCATTAGATTCCTCCGCGCTGGAGCCGTGCCGGAGCACAACCCATGTAAAGAAGATAATTGCGTAAATAACTGCAATTGCAGGTTTCAAACAGAGATGGCGACAAAGAGGCAAAACGTACAGACTGCAGCTTTAATATGAATGTTAGCAAACCGTTCTTAGAACATGTGTGTTAGCTGGGAGTGCTGTGTAGTGTTGGTGATATTGTGTGTGCATGATGAGACAGACGCTCATATTTCCGTGCACTCGAGCACGTCGCAGCTATTGGGCCCGTGGCTGGAGCAGACGCTGCCGTTTCTCTGGCCGTTGGCGGGGCCGGGCTCGAGGCCGATGGTGACGCGGCTGGTCTCGGTGATGGATGAGTTTGTGTGGTAGTAACAGTGAGAGTCATTGGTCACCAGACGCCGGCACTTCCACTGACCGCGATACTGCGCAAACTTACGCCGCAGCGCCGACTGCACCTGCGGGAACACGCATCAGCATTTCAGATCAGTTTGTTTTTATTTAATTTTCCAAAGGCAATTTGTTTTTTATATATATTTATGTATATATACATATGACCCTGGAGCACAAAAGCAGTCTTAAGTCTCTGGGGTATATTTGTAGCAATAGCCAAAAATACACTGTATGGGTTAAAATTAAAGATTTTTCTTTGATGCCAAAAATCATTAGGATATTAAGTAAAGATCATGTTCCATGAAGATATTTTGTAAATTTCCTACCGTGAATATATCAAAACTTAATTTTTGATTAGTAATATGCATTGCTAAGAACTTCATTTGAACAACTTTAAAGATGATTTTCTCAATATTTAGATTTTTTTGCACCCTCAGATTTGAGATTTTATTGTCAAATAGTTGTATCTCAGACAAATACTGTCCTCCTAACAAACCACACATCAATGGAGAGATTATTTATTCAGTTTTCAGATGATGCATAAATCTCAGTTGAAAAATTGACCCTTATGACTGGTTTTGTGCTCCAGGATCACTCACACACACACACACACACACACACACACACACACACACACACACACACACACACACACACACACACACACACACACACACACACACACACACACACACACACACACACACACACACAGACACACACACACACACCACACACACACACACACACACACACACACACACACACACACACACACACACACACACACACACACACACACACACACAGGATGTATAAGGAATACACACACACACACACACACACACACACACACACACACACACACACACACACACACACACACACACACACACACACACACACACACACACACACACACACACACACACACACACACACACACACACACACACACACACAGACACAGACTCACATTCACTCACACACACACTCACACACACAAACACACATGCACACACACACACACACACACACACACACACACACACACACACACACACACACACACACACACACACACACATACACACACACACACACACACACACACACACACACACACACACACACACACACACACACACACACACACACACACACACACACGCACACACACACAATTACAGTGGTGGCCAAAATTACACTAGTATTTCCAGGAGCTAAAAATTGTTTTAAGTCAGTTATTTCTATCTTTTGCTGTAGTGTGTCAGAAGGAAATATCATTTTACATTTCCAAACATTCATTTTGCCATTAATTGCAATAATGCAGTGAGATTTGTGTTAACTTCACACAGAGATGTGATCTGATCATCATCAGTGTGTCTGGAGTGACATGAAGAAACAGAACAAACTGAGACAGACTCAATCCAGAAGAACTGAGTCTCCGAGACGTTTCAAGAGACCTACCTGCAAAGCAAATAGATTTTCTTTATCAATTAACTTCTATTAACAAATGAAACCAACATTTTAGTGAGCACCCTTAGCATTTAAAGCTTTTGCCCTCGGTGCAGGTAGGTTTCTTGAAGCGTCTTGGAGACGTTGCCACAGTTCTTCTGTCTAGATGTACACCTGATCAGCAAAACTGCATTAATTTAATTTGATTTTATTTGTTTAAAACAACTGAAATATTATTTGAAATACATGTTTAAAATAAATGATTTCAAATCTATTCTAAAATATTTATCCTATAACTATTTTAAATAGTTTTGTTTTTATGGATATTTTAATATATTTATTCTAAAACATAACAAGGATATTGGATGATTTTAGCAATTAAAATTAATGTATAGCACAAATAGCATTTTTAGTCCATTTCTCATATTTCCTTAATGTCTTATACCTGTGACGGTGTTAATCATGGCATCACGTGGATGGAATATGCATGGAAATTATTAATATTATTATACTGCATTATTACAATTAATGGCTATATGAATGTTTGGAAATGTAAACTGATATTTCCAACTGACACACTACAGCAAAAGATAGAAATAACTGACTTAAAACCAGTTTTGCTGCTGAAGATACTAATGTTCTAATAATTTTGGCCACCACTGTAATTATATATTTATATACACAAACAGTATGCAACAAGAAATGTTTCATATAGTAATATTAGACATTACTGTCACATGAAATTATGCATCCAATTGTTATTTCAGAAATAAAAACAGGGAGGAGATTATTATTATTTTGCAATTTAATCGAATTTTGTGTCAAAAAGTCTAACAATTTTTTATAGTATGATTAAATAATTACAAGAAAACATGTTCAGAATCAATGTTAATATTACTTGGAAGAGATAAACATACTGCACTACAATCCTCAAGCGTTTATACTCATCTAAAGTGCTTTAATAAAGATTAACGAGGTATTAATTATTAAATAATGATATAATTAAGTCATACCTCTCCATTGCAGAAGCAGAAGATTACAGCCACCAGGAGACCCTGCAGAAACACACACTCTCAGTAAAACACGCTGGGAGACCAGCTTATTATTGCTAACTCACTCAAATCAGAACCATTAGAAAGATTTCTGGAATTTGAAGTGAAATGAACTTTAACCGAATATGAAAGACCATTAAATTGAAAAGTGCCATTGAATAATAAAAAAAAAATAAAAAAACTGAAACTTTTCAAAGGTTCTTTAAAGAAGCATCTCTTTCTTACCTTTATATAATCTGAAGAACCTTCTTTCACTACAGAGAAGCTTTTGTGAAACATAAAGTTTCTTCAGATGTTAAAGCTTCTTTACAGAATCATTTAGACAAAAAGCTTGTTCTGTGGCATCGTGAAGCAGCTTTATTTTTAAGAGTGTACTCAGTAGTACTCAGTCGTGCTCCTAATGAGACGACGGAGGGTGACCTTGGGCGTTTGTTTAATTAGCTACAGAAACAAAACACCTTATTTGCTGATTTTACACATCTGTAATGCTTTTTTGACCGACTGCACTGATTCTCCAAGTTCATCACCTGGAAATGGGCGAAGATGTTCATGAAGAACTCGTAGACGGCCCGAGAGACGCGTCCGCTGGGCTCCAGCGGCACCAGGATGAACTGAGCGCCCAGCAGAGGAACCAGGATGATGGTGGCACGCACCGCCTTCATGTAGACGTTACTCTCGATGCAGTGAGTGACCCGCAGTTTGGTGATCAACACCCGCACGATGTTCAGCAGGAAGAACAGGTTCACCTGTCGGTGAAGAGAGAGGTCGGTGTCGGGGAAATGCATCACTTTTTCAAATACACTAGTTTTTGAATGGTAAGATTTTTCATGTTTTTAAAATTACAAAGAAGTCTTTTATTCTTTTAGTGTTTGGTTTTTTTTTTTGTAAAGTACAGGGGAGTAGGTAAAATTGTGAAATATTTTTACTATTTTAAAAAGCTGTGTTCTATGTGAATATGTGTTAAAGTGTAATTTATTTCTTTGATGCGCAGCTGTATTTTCAGCATCATTACTCCAGTCTTCAGTGTCACATGATCTTCAGAAATCATTATAATATGATGATTTGCTGCTCGAGAAACATTTCTGATTATTATTATCATCATCAATATTTAAAACAGTTGAGTAAAAATATTTTTCAGGATTTTTGATGAATAGAATTGATCCAAAGATCAGCACTGATCTGAAATAAAAAGCTTTTATAGGGGATTATAGAAATTATTACTTTTATTTAGCAAGGATGCATTAAAATGATGATCTAATTGATGATAAAGACATTTTTAATGTTACAAAAGATTTCTATTTCAGATAAATGCTGTTCTTCTGAACTTTCTATTTGTCAAAGAAACCAGAAAAAACGACTCTGTTTGATGCAGTTTTCAACATAATAATAATAATAATAATAATAATAATAATAATAATAATAATACATATTTCTTGAGCAGTAAATCATCATATTAGAATGATTTCTGAAGATCATGTGACACTGAAGACTGGAGTAATGATGCTGAAAATACAGCTGCGCATCACAGAAATAAATTACAGTTTAACAGAGATTGACAGAGAAAACAGCTGATTTAAATAGTAAAAATATTTCACAATTTTGCAGTTTCTGCTGTATTTTGGATCAAATAAATGCAGCCTTAGTGAGCAGAAGAGACTTCTTTAAAAAACATGAAAAATCTTACTGTTCAAAAACTTTGGACTGGTAGTGTAACTAGAAAAGTACTGCATTACTTTCAAAGTTACTTTTTAAAATAAGTAATGTCAGTTACTTTGTTTCTCTTGTGTTGCCATGTTGAGAGAATACTGTAATTCTGTGAATATGTGTATATGTCCAGATTGGGTAAGAAAAGCAGCAGAGAAAAGGTACTCCTCTCAAAAAAAGTACAAGGAAAGATAATTGTAGATGCATAATTACTATTTGGAGCACTGGGATCGCTAGACGAGGGCTTAATGAACTCTTAATGAACTCAAGTGTAGCTCAAAATTAGCTACATAAATGTACATTTCCTTCAGCCTGGGGCTAATTCATTTCACTTTTGGTGTGAAAGGGCTTTTACAACTGCTGAAAATAAAACTGTTTGTATCAAAATCAAACAAGCAAGCCCAGCCCAGATGAGAAAAATGAATGCAAAAGTAAAGTAACCCATTACTTTCCACAAAAAGTAACTCAGTTAAGTTACTTTTTATGGAGTAATGCAACATTGTAATTTTAAAAGTAACTTTCCCCAGCACTGAAGATGATGATGATGATGAAGCTCACCAGCAGAGCGACTTGTATGGGGCTGTGTGTGATGTACAGCAGGTTTATATTCATGACCCAACACCTGGAGGAAACGTCAAATATTAGGCATTTCAGGATTAAAAAGTGAGCATTTACATCTTTAGAGTGAAATCCAGAAATGTGATGTTTACCTGTCATCGTGGAGGAGCAGACGGGCTACAGCATACAGGACTGCAGGGATCACTGGGAAACCTGCAAAAACAGACTCAGATATATTTGCACTGCAGTGAAAAAACGAAAATCATTGGGTGATGTGTTTCATTTCTTGAACATTAGATTATGAAGTCAACAGAAGATTATATTACATTATAAGATATATGCACTGCCATTCAAAACTGTGGGGTTAATATGTTTTTAATATGTTTTTTAATCTCTTCTGCTCATTAAGGCTGCATTTATTTGATCAAAAATATAGGAAAAAACAGTAATATTGTGAAATATTATTCTAATGTAAATCAGCTGTTTTCTGTGTGAATCTCTGTTAAACTGTAATTTATTTCTGTGATGTGCAGCTGTATTTTCAGCATCATTACTCCAGTCTTCAGTGTCACATGATCTTCAGAAATCATTCTAATATGATGATTTGCTGCTCAAGAAACATTTCTGATTATTATCAATGCTGAAAAGAATTGTGCTGCACAATATTTTTGTGGAAACCGTGATGCATTTTATTTTTCAGGATTCACAGATGAATATAAAGTTCAAAAGAACAGCATTTATTTGAAATAGAAATCTTTTGTAACATTATAAATGTCTTTACTGACACTTTTGATCATTTTAATGCATCCTTGATGAATAAAAGTTTAAGAATAAAACTGTACTGGCCCCAACTTTTGAACAGATTTTATTCAATTATTTACTGTTAATAGCTGAAATGTATATATATATAAATTTGCTATATAAATTGGTATATTCAACCTCAATAAATCAACTTCCTAAACCCCAGAAATACATAAATGTGATGCATAAAACACACCACAACATAAAATACGAGTTAATAAATTTTTTTAACTAACATAAATAAATCGATAAGCAACTATCTAAAACATCTGCAGTAGTTTTAGTCACAGAAATCTGAGTTTGGCGTTCTGAGTAAACGAGAACAGTTTCTGAGAATGAAGTCATGAGAAGCTCAGAGATGAACTGATGTTGCTTCATAAAGACACGGATGCGGCGGCACAAACCCCAGCCGAGGACGTAATACCAGCCCAGATGCTGCTCTCCCACGAACACGGCCACGATGATGAGCGTGTGCAGATAGATCCCCTCACACAGCATCCAGAAATAGTTGGAGCAGGACGTGTACTGCATGATACTAGCCAGCAGCTTACAGCCGATCTGAGACTGAACACCAACACCATCAACAACAACTGATGTCCTCCACTTCACAATATACATACATACAAAGCTGTCCAAACCTACCTGGAGGTACGTGAAAAATTAATTGCCCCCTCCTGTTAAATCATGGAAGACCTGTGATGCACCACAGTATTTTAGAAAGCGTTAAAGTTCATTTCAGTAGCCACACTGATTACTGCCAGACCTCTTGAATCAAGAAATCACCTAAACAGACGCTATCTGACGAAATGAAGCGTGCTTAAAGAGCAACACACCATGCCGTGATCTAAAGAGATTCGAGAACAGATGAGAAACACAGTAGTTGACATGTATCAGTCTGGAAAGGGTTATAAAGCCATTTCTAAAGCTTTGGGACTCCAGCGAACCACGGTCAGAGACATTATCCACAAATGGAGAAAACTTAGAACAGTGGTGAACCTTCCCAGGAGTGACCAGTCTACCAAAATTACTCCAAGAGTGCAAAGACGACTCGTTCAGGACGTCATAAAAGAACCCAGAACAACATCTTAAGAACTGCAGGCCTCACTCGTCTCAGTTAAGGTCAGTGTTTATGATTCAACAATAAGAAAGAGACTAGTAGTCAACCGATATATCAGCCGATATTCGGCATTTTTCAAATATCGGCATAAGTTTTTCAGCTTGGCCGATGTGTTCAAGGTGGGACTTTTATTTTGACGGCACATACGCATTTATATCATTTAAACAAATCTTTGAATGACTAATGAACAATATCGGTAGACCACTAAAAGAGGGCAAAAACGGCATCCATGGGAGAGTTCCAAAGGCCATTGCTGGCCAAGAAGAACACAAAGGCTCTTCTCACATTTGCTAAAAGATATCTTGATTATCCCCAAGACTATTCTGTGGACTGATGAGACAACTTTTTGGAAGGTGAGAACTTGTAAAAAGATCATCATAACAACAGTCAGACATGGTGGAGGTAGTGTGATGGTCAGGACCTGGACGACTCGCCATAATTGATAGAAGCATGAATCCTGCGCTCTATCAGAAAATCCTGAAGGAGAACGTCCGGCCGTCAGTTTGTGACCTCAAGCTCAAGCGCACTTGGGTTCTGCAGCAGGACAGTGATCCCAAACACACCAGCAAGTCCACCTCTGAATGGCTCAAGAAAAACTAAATTAAGGTTTTGGAGCGGCCAAGTTAAAATCTGGACTTGAGATGCTGTGGCATGACCTTAAACAGTCCATTCACACTCGAAAACCCTTCAATGTGGCTGAATTAAACAATTCTGTAGAGAAGAGTGGGCCAGAATTCCTCCACAGCGATGTGAAAGACTCATTGTCAGTCATCACAAACTCTTGATTGCAGTTGTTGCTGGAGAGTGTGGCACAAGCAGTTATTAGGTTTAGGGGGCAATTACTTTTTCACGTAGGGCCAGGCAGGTTTGGACAGCTTTTTTCCCTTAATAAATTAAATCATTATTTCAAAACTGCATTTTGTATTTACTCTGGTTATCTTTGTGTAATATTAAAATTAGTTTGATGATCTGAATCATTCAAGTGCGACAAATATGCAAATAATTTAATTTAAAAAAAACAAGAAGGAAGCAAAAACTTTTCCACACCATTGAATATAGATACAATAAGTAATTATTATATTATCATATATCATAAAATCATATATAAGTCATTTATACTGTTTACTAGACAGCTGAATCAAATTAATGCTTCCCAAATCAGAATGAGATTTATTGCCAAGCATCTTTACACACAAAATATTATATTATGTAGGAAACACATAGGAATATGTGTTTTAGTATATTTTAATACATTATTACAAGTTTTTGTTGCTTTGTGAATATGTCCATTTAGTTTTATTAGTTTTAGTTTACGTAGTTTGAGTTATTTTGGTACTTTGTTAAACTAAACAAAAATGAGAATCGCAAAAATAAAACTGAAGTAAAATAGTTTTTTTTTTTTGCATTTAATTTTATTTCAAATAACAAACATATTTTTATGTTTTTAGTTAATATTTAAAAATATATATGATTTTTTTAACAAAACATTTTGTTTCAGTAAATTAAGTTTTGTTTTTGTCAATATGTCTAAACAGATTTTGTTCATTTTTATTTATTAGTTTTACTTTACTTAGATTTACTTATTTCAGTTTTAGTTATTTCAGTTATTCAAGTTAAACTAAAAAAATTAGAATGTATGAAATAAAACTGAAGTAAAATTATTTTGAATTTTTTTAACTTTTAACATTTATGTCATTTCAATTATTGTAAATTATTTTTTAATCGTTTTAGTTTTATATATATATATATATGTATATATTTTTTTTTTAACAAAGCAGGTTTTATTTAAATAACATATATATGTTTGTAATGCTTTTTCCTCTCTGTACAGTAACTAGTAGAGTAAGTTACAGTAAGTGTTTATGAGAGACAGCTCATATACAGTATACATGCACCTACCGAATCCATCCTGGTCTCGGGTCTCTGGTCTCTAGTGACGAAGTAGAACCAGGCGATGGTGGCGAACGAGTTCAGGATGAAGGAGGTGAACATGTTTTTATGAAGCGTGATTCGCTGGCAGCTCAAACACCTGCACAGACAGCAGCCATTCACTTACACTGCCAGCCAAAACCCTCTCGAACAGAGATTTTAATGCTTTTAAAGAATTCTCTTCTGCTCCATGTACAATGTTACAAAAGCTTTTTTATCTGAGTTAATGCTGAATCAGAAATGCAGATAAATGCAAAGAATCCTGAAAAAAAAAATTGTTCAACTGTTTTAAATATTGATAATAACAATAATAATAATAAAATGTTTTATTTTTAAAGAAATCAGCTTTATTTTTATTATTTCACAAATTCAGTTTTACTTTTCCACTTTAATGGTTAAAGTGAATGTTAGTAAACAAAAAAAGCACGTTTAATTAGTTGGATACAATTTATTAGCAATTTATTGAAAAGTTAATAAAAATGCATTTTAGGGCTCTAGAAACACATTTTTTTTTTTTTTTTTTTTACAAATTCTGTTTTTGTTTTTTGTTTTTTTAATAGTTAAATTAAGAGTTAATAATAATAATAAAAAAGACTGACTAATTGGCTGAAATTGTTAATTTTAAACTCATTTAATAGCAATTTAATAAAAAGGTTAACAAAAAAAAATTGAGCAGCAAGTGAGTATATTAGAATGATTTCTGAAGATCATGTGACACTGAAGACTGGAGTAATGATGCTGAAAATACAGCTGCACATCACAGAAATAAATTACATTTTAAATGATATTCAAATAGAAAGCACTTATTTTAAATAATAAAAATATTTGACATTTTTACTGCTTTTGCTGTATTTTGGATCAAATAAATGCTGGCTCGGTGAGCAAAAAATGAATTATTGCTTTGATGCTTTGAGTGTTATTAACCAAATAGCATGAAACAATTTAACAAAACAAATTATAAGTGAAATAAATAAATTAAAAAAAAGTCATTCTAAGGGCCCTAGAAATAATTTTTATTTATTTTTAAATTCCATTTTAAGGGTTAAATTAAGTGCCATTAATCAAAAAGCATGAAAAAAATTAACACCGCCAATAACAAGTTTATTTTAGGTAATTAAATTAAATAAACAAACAAATAAATAAACAAATGAATTAATGAATGACTGAATGAATGTACGAATGAATAAATGAGTGTGATTTTAGGGCCCTAGAAATCAGCAGAAAAGTCTTCTTTAAAAACGTACTGTTCAAAAGGTTTTGACTGGTAGTGTACATCATATAAAGCTCCACTACTGTCTCTGTCTCAAGACATGTGTTCTGCTCTACTGATCACAGACTGACAGAAACATCACCAGTCTTCATGACGTACTTGAAGTGTGAGAAGATGCAGATGGAGATGAACAGCGATATGATGGACAGACCGTGTCCCACCATCACCAGATAGTAATTCACTAACATGAGCTGCAGGAGAAAGCACACACACACACACACACACACACACACACACACACACACACACACACACACACACACACACGTCATGGCAGGCAGGGTTATGAAGTATTGCTTTGATGTGTTAAAGTGAAGCTCTGACCTCGAGTTTCTGTTTAGTGTACGCTGAGCACTGCGTGTAGTTGGACCACATACGGTTGCTCTCCGGATGATGAAACCACTGACCGTCCGAGTCACACACTTTGGTCACTTTCTCTGATGGAGTGCGATGAGAAACATCACACATTTCATTCGGAAACATTGTTTGCCAATTAGCTTTTAAATTAGCTTTTTTTTTTTCATTTAGATGGATTCTTTTTTATTATTATTTTAATTCTCTTTTAATAGTTAAATTATGTGTTATTAACCAAATAGCATGAAACAATTTGACAAAACAAATTATAAGTGAAATAAATAAATATAAGTGAAATAAATAAATTAAAAAAAATAGAAATAATTTTTATTTATTTTTAAATTCCATTTTAATGGTTAAATTAAGTGCTATTAATCAAAAAGCATGAAAAAAGGAAAAACAAGAAATAACAAGTTTAATTTAAGTAATTAAATTAAATAAACAAACAAATAAATAAATAAACAAATGATTGATTGAATGAGTGTCATTTTTAGGGCCCTAGAAATCAGTTTTATTTTTTTTCTCCAAATGTAATTAGAATTTTTCCACTTTAATGGTTAAATTAAGTGTTGGTAAACAAAAAAAAGCATGTTTCATTAGTTAGAATCATGAAACTAATACAATTTATTAACAATTTATTGCAAAGTTAACAAAAATTAAATTTTAGGGCTCAAGAATATTTTTTTTTTTTCAAAATTCTGTTTTTTTTCCTCCTTTCATTTTAATTGCTATTTTTAAAATTCCATTTTAATGGTAAAATTAAGTGCTATTAATCAAAAGGCATGTTTAATTAACTGAAATAAAAAAACTAAACCAGTTTAATTTGAGTAATTAAAAAAAAATTAAACAAACAAACAAATAAATAAACTAATGAATAATTCATGAATGAATGAATGAGTGTCATTTAAAGGGCCCTATAATTTTTTTTTCACCAAATTCCATTTTAATTTTTCCATTTTATTATTTCACAAATTCAGTTTTACTTTTCCACTTTAATGGTTAAATTTAATGTTATTAAACAAAAAAAGCATGTTTCATCATGAAACTAATACAATTTATTAACAATTTATTGACAATTTTATTTATTAACAAAAAATACATTTAAGAGCTCTAGAAATAATTTTTTTTTTAATTGTGTTTTAATGGTTAAAGTAAGAGTTAGTAATCAAAAAATCATGACTAATTGGTTGAAAATGTTAATTTTAAACTAATTTAATAGCAATTTAATAAAAAGTTTAAAAAAAATTTTTTTGAAATCTGTTTTATTCCATTTTTATTTTTCTGGATTATGATTTATTTCAATTTTGATCATCAAAAAGCATTTAATTAATAAAAATTTAATAATTTTGCTAATTTAATTTATTAAAAGAGTTTTATACAATAATAGGGCACTATAAAATCCTTTTTATTGTATTTAAAATTCTATTTCTATTCTATTTCTAATTCTATTATTTCTGTACATTTTTTTTTTCAATTTAACAACAATTTATTAAAAGTTTAACAAAAATAAAATTATTTTCCCCCCAAATTCCATTTAATTTTTTCTGGATTAATAATCAAAAAGCATGTCTAATCAGCTGAATTAATAAAACTTTAACAATGTAATAAATTGTTGAGAATTTTACAATAATAGGGCCCTATGAATTTGTAATCAAATGAAGGCATAAGATTAACAGTTTTATTAATCTTTTAAAATGTAATCACATTAAAAGTTAACAATTCAATCTTTTTTTTTGTAATAAAAAAAAAAAAAAAAAGCGCAGCACAACAGAGGTTTACTCTTAAAATTAAAACATGAAATAATTTTTTTTTTAATCAAATGAAGCTGTAATTTTGTCAAATTATGTAACAACTGTAATATATATAGAATTTCAGAATTTTATATTTAGAATCCAACTTGTCAATAGTTTAAATACTTAAATTAAATGAATAAATACATCATACATCATCACTGTGATTGACAGGAGTCATCAGCTCACCGGTTGGATCAAAGTCCTGGAAGTAGGCGGGGCAGTGCTGGAGGGCGGTTCCGGGGGCGGAGTCTCCCCAACAGAGCCAACCATCCCAGGTGCGGTTACAGTACGGGCCTGCAGGGGGCGACACACACACACACACACACCATAGTGAAGTTTATGAACACGTTACAGTTGGTTGTGTTAATGTAAATCATTCTCCTCAAATGCTACTGAAGTTAGAAAATTGCATACTAATGTCGTATGTAACTTTAGAGGCATTTCCTATCAGAGGGAAAGCTATGATAATGTATTGTAATAATGAATAATGTATAAAAATATTCACTGAAAAAAGAGTGTACATTAAGTACATTAACTCCAGAATAAACACTGGTTTAAGGAGCAGAAAGACTGGAGACTAAAGCGAGTTTCCTTGAAACTCTCCAGTGTACAATCATAGGAAACAAACTCTGACGCTACAAATCACTTCCTGTCTTTAGAAGAGAAAACAGCCACGCTGCAGTGGATTCTGGGAGTTTTATCTCCACACCGGCAACAGCCATAAAGAGTCGATTAGATTAGAGTTACATAATTACACACTAATTATTACTGTACGCTCATTAAACCGTAATCAGCTTCCTCCATAAAAGACTGAACGATCATGATGTGAATCCATTATCATTCCCAGCGGAGACGAACACATAGAAACACAGGAAACCATTCAGCGACAGCTAGATGTCAACATTAATGGAAGAAGTCTTTAATGATGAAGCTG